>NC_052038.1:1210786-1296409 GCF_015832195.1 Motacilla alba alba
AGGAGGGGAGGGGGTGGAGGAGGACGAGCCAGGAATGGTGGCATCACCTCAGGATGTCACCACACTGCTGTTCAAGGGACACCAGGGCCCAGGCTGGCCAGGGGGCTCAGCTAAGCCGTGCCCTCCCCGGGCAGCCCTGCTCATGGCACGAGCTGGTCCTGCAGCCACGGAGCAGCCCCACACACACCAGTGTGACCCCAGCCCCCGAGACTGGGCACACTGGGGGCACAGCTGTCCCCACCCACAGATCAGAGAGCCCAGGGCAGGTGCCAGGGCCAGCTGGGTGGGGGACATGAGCCTGCCAGTGCCGTCCCCATGTCAGGGGTGGAGCAGAGGAGGAGAGCAGGGATGGGGTCAGGGATCATCCCCACTCCCTGAGGCTCCTTCCCAAACCTCAGCTCTGTCTGGTCCAGGTGCTGTGTCACCTCAGGGTGGCCTTGGTCACACCAGGGGATGCCTGGGTGGCACTGCCACCTCCAGTCTCCTGGGGCTGGTGCAGCACAGGGCCATGGGTGGGCACCCAGAGCCCTCACCCCGGGATGAGGAGCTGAGGGCTGGGGGCATCTCCCCGTGGTGGGGTGGAAGTTGCTGCCTCCAAAACCAGGAAGGAGCTTTGGACAGCATCCCAAAGGATGAGCTGGGTCAGGGTGAGCCTGGAGTGGGAAGGGGAAGGTCCCTAGTGAGGGATGGGACCCTTTGGGGATGCCAACAGCACCAGGACACACGGGGGGAAGGTGGAGGGGACAGCCTGACCCCAATTAGCAGCACAAAGTTCCTCCAGGTGTGAGCAGGAGCTGCTCTCCCAGCCCAGGAGCTCGCACCTATTAAGCCTTCCCCCAAAATTAACAGATGAAAACCTCTCGGATTTGGGATATATTGGGGAATTATCACCACCACACCTGCCTGGGAGCTGAGTGGTGAAAAGGAATGTGACCAAACAGCAGGAAACTCCTGCACACCTGGAAAAGCCCCACTGGATTTATCCTGGACCAGGTGAGCGAAACGCCAAGCGAGACTTCACAGCCCAAAGCGAGGGGACAGCTGGGGACACGGAGGCCATTCCTGCCGGGAATGGGGACTCCAGCCTGAAGATGATCCCACTGTGCCTCTGCTGCCCGGCCTGAGCACCGGCTTCAAAGCTTCCCCATCCCCCAGCAACACCTCGTGTATCCCCCATGCAAAAGCGGGGACCCCTCCCCACCCGCTGCCTTCTGGAGGATGAAGAATGAACAGGAGCCGGGAAGAAAGTGCCTGTCAGCAGGATGCCACCATCATCTCCAGAGGGCTCTGGAGCCTGTTTCCATCGCCGCGTCCATCCATCCATCACCCCCCCGTCCCCGGGGACGCCACGAGCTGACCCCACAGATTTCAGCAGTCCCTCCCTGCTCTCCTCGCCGCGACGAGCCCGGCACGGCCGCGGGGGCAGGCTGGAGGCTGCTGATTCTCCATTAACGCACCACCCTGCCGGGATAATTAATCGCAACCTCGCCGCGCTGGTTTGAGCAGAAACCCCCCGGATCCCCCCCGCGCTCCCTTCGCCGGCTCCTCGGGCAGAGCCTGATGAAGATTGATTCGCGGGCGGCGGCAAGCGCGGCACCGAATTGTCACGAAACCCTACAAGTGAAACCCTACAATCCCGTGAAAATCACCCCTCGCCTTTCTCCTTGCCGCCACAGCCCGCTGCCCCCCGCCGCGGGCAGGTGGGTCCCGCTCAGGAGCGGCAGAGTTTCCAAAGTGCTGCCAGCGGCTCCAAGTTTCCCTCTCGCCCCGACTCAGGGGACCGGCACCCCGAGACGCATCCGCGGAGTCACCAGAATGGGAAACCGCGGGCGGGAGCGAACTCGGAGGGAAGAGATTGCAGTTGGGAACAAAGCTCACACCTGCTGGAGACGCAACCTCGGGCACTGACAGCGCAGGGAAGGGGTCCCCATCCACCTCCCCGGCCAGCCCTGGCTTGAGGTAGGAGATGAGCGTGGCACTGCCTGTCTTTTAGATCAGCATTTTTTCTTTGCTGTGGGTTTTTTTTTGGGCGCTGGTGAGGCATCCCCGAGCTGGTCCCAACACAAGGTCACCGCCGAGGCGGCGTGGGGAGCGGTGACGGGCAGCATCTCGCACAAAGCACCCCCGGCATGCCGATGAGCCTTACCAGCTGCAGGCAGCAGAATCCCACCAGCGTGCATCGCCCGTTGCATCTCCCCATGGCTCCCCAGCCGGATCCTCGGGGCTCCCTCACCGTGGCCTCGCTCCGCCGCCGCGCTCCAGCTCCTCACCAGCCGCCCCTTGGCCACCCGGGGAGCGTCACGGGGGGCTCCAGCACCATGTCCCGCTCTCCAGCCTCCGGCCAGCCCCGCCGGCTCAGCACAGCGGCGGGCTGGGCTCGGCGTGGGGCATCGCCCCCCTTCTCCCTCCGCCCCCCGCCCCGCTACAGCCCGCTCGGGCGGCGCGGGGGCCGCGGGGCCGCGCAGCCCTGGCCGCCCATGCCCGGCCCGGCCCGGCGCGGAGCCGTCCGCTCCGCTATTGTCTCCCGCACAGCCGCGCTCCGCGCCCCGGGCGGGCGGGAGGGGGACGCGGGCGGGGCCGGGCGGCGCGGCCGGAACAAGGCGGGACGCGGCAGCCGGCGGGGCGCGGCGGGCGGTGCGGCCGGGCGGGGCGGGGGGCGGGCGGGCACGCCGCGCCGCGCCGAGCCCTTGGCGGCCTCCGGGGGCGCGGGCAGCGCGGCCCCTCCGCCGCAGCGCGGCTCCCGCCTGGCCTTATCCTTATCCTTAATCATCAGCGTTTGTCTTTTAAATCGCAGATTCTTGTTATTATTCTTTTTTCGCCTCCGGAGCCAGGTGCGGCTGGGCGAGACCCTGGGAAGGGCTGCGAGATGCTCCCCCCGTATCCCCCCCGCATCCCCCGCATCCCCAGGCCCTGCGGCCCTTGGGCGGCGCCTGGACCCGCAGCACGGGGACCCCGCCACCTCCCCTGGGGTGGCCATGCCAGCGCAGCAGCTGGGCTTGCGGGGAGGACAGATGGCCGAGCCCGGCGGGAGCGCCCCGCATCCCCCCGCAGAGCCCCGCTCCGCAGAGCCCCGCTCGGCGCAGCCGGCTGGGGCCGGGGGCGAGTGCCGGCCGGGGGCAGCGTGCCTGGGCAGGGAGGTGGGCGCAGACAGGGCTGACACGGCCCCTCACCGCCACCCACCCGCTCGCCTTTGTTCTGTTTTCACAGCACACCTTCGGGGACATCGCAGAGCGCGAGGAATCACCAGGATGCTGCTTTCCCAGCGCTTTAGAAACCTCTGGCTGAAATGCCGCCTGGCAGAAGCACTTGGAAACAGTTTGCTGCTTTTAATTTCCATGATTTCTTAATCCTCAGCGCCGATGTTCAGAAGGTAGCATCTCCTAAACCCGCCCCGCACAGCCTTAGGTGTCAGAGCATCCACACGGCATCCGAGGGATGAAGCTGCATTTGTGTGTGTGGTCCAAACCCATCCAAGCTTGCCAGGGCTCATCCCTGTGCGCTGCTGGCACCAGCCTGCAGCCCCTCCCACACCTGGAGCTTCTCCATCCTCCACCATGGGGATTTCTCTGTCCCCGGGGCTGTTCTGTGCTCCCGGGAGCATTTGGGCAGGCTCAAATGTGTGCGGCTGAAGGACGGGGCTTTGCAGGAAGCGCTTGGCTTTTGTGCATTCAGTGCAAATATGCAGCGGTTCCTCGAGGGATGCTCTGCACCAGGCTCCTGGGAGCAGGCTCAGACGTGGTTTAGTGGTTTATTCCACCCTGTTCTGGCTGAGTGACCTCCACCAGCCCTGAGTATCCCCACTCCTCCCTGCAGGCTGCCAAGGATCCCAGCTGCGGAGCTGGCAGACCCTCACCGTGGGCTGGGCCGTCCCTCCCTGCTCTCCCGGCTCCGGGATCCCCAGGCTTTCACCTGGGACAGGTCCCATCTCCTTCATCCCGTTCTGTCCCAGGCTTGTGAAGGTTATCTGCCACAGCCACAACTCCAGGATTCAGCTTTTGAGCTCCTCTGGGATTAAACCCAGCAGAAGTTTGGAGCAGAGGGGTTGGGATCACCTCACAGGTCAAAAATGATAAGGACCAAAGCACCCCACAGCATCTGCTTGGCCACGGGCAGGCAAATCTGCCCGGCTCAACCCTCCTGCAGCCCCCAAGAGCACCAGGGAAAGGCAAATGCTCTGATGGGAAATCATAAATTCCCTCCAATGGCGCCGAGATCCCGCCTGGCTCCCGAGCAGGTGGAGTTCTGCAAAGAATCAATTTTAGATTAAAAAAAGGTCAATAAACCCTGTCATGGAGCTTCCCTGGAAGGAGGGGAGACAACTTCATCCGGGAGAGGGTGGGAAATGAGCCCAGGGCTTTGTGCTTTGCTCTGCTCAGAACCTGCCACTCCACACCCCCCACCCTGGGGTTCTGTGAAGAAAAAGCCCCATGGCCAAAATTACAGAGAGAATATCGGGAGCAAAGCCAAAAAGGGTGGTGCAATTAATGGGGGGGATGGGAAATGGGAGGGAGCCGTCAGGCTCCGTGCTTTGATCCCCAGCTGTGCTCCCAGCAAGCCCTGTGGTGCCTCAGTTTCCCCACCATCCCTGGAGGGGTCAGAGCCTCATCCCAAATCTCCCGTGGAATGGAGAAGGGAGAAGAACCACCCCCATCAGGACTGAGACTCCATTTCTCTGCCACCCCACACGCCATGGTGGGGTGACAGGGATGTCTCCTGTCCCCCACGGCCACCTGGCTCTGGCAGGGGCTGGATCTGACCCAGCTGAGCTCTCCGTCCCCAGGGCAGGAGCAGCCAGATGGAATCTCTTCCCCAGGTACACAAAATCCTCTCTTTCCACTAAACCCGAGTGTCTGAAGTCAAAAACCATCTGTATCTTTATGCCAGAGAGAGCTCTCCCTGCCAGGGGTATAAACAGAACACAGAGAAATCAGGGTTTTTCTCTAAACCGATGTTTTTACACCAAAAAGTCAGGGTTTTGTCTATTTGGGCAGGGCTGGAGCAGCCTGGGGACAGGGATGGCCCAGCCCTGGGGTAAAGGTGCCCCAGCTTGGGGTCAGGAGTGCTCCATCCCTGGGGACAGTGACACTCCAGCCCTGGACACCAGGGATGTCCCAGGTTTGGGATCAAGCATGTCCCAGTCCTGGGGTCACGTTGCTCCAGCCCTGACTCCTGGGATGTTCCAGGGTCAGGTCAGGAATGTCCCATCCCTGGAGTCAGAAATGCCCCAGTCCTGGGGTCAGGGTTGCTCCAGACCTGGATCCAGGGATATCCCAGACCCAGGATCAGGAATTCTCCATCCCCGAGGTCAGAGAGGCCATGGCTGTGGGGTCAAGGACCCTCCATCCCTGGGCTCAGTGACACTCCAGCCATGGATACCAGGGATGTCCCAGACTTGGGATGTCCCAGTCCTGGGGTCAAAGATGCTCCAGCCCTGAGTTAGGGATGTCCCAGACTCAGGATCAGGGGTGCTCCATCCCTGGGGTCAGAGAGGCTCTGGGGTAAGGGGTGCTCCATCCCTGGGGTCAGAGAGGCCCTGGGGTAAGGGGTGCTCCATCCCTGGGGTCAGAGAGGCCCTGGGGTAAGGGGTGCTCCATCCCTGGGGTCAGAGAGGCTCTGGGGTAAGGGGTGCTCCATCCCTGGGGTTGTAGATGCCCTGGCTGTGGGGTCAAGGCTGCTCCAGCCCTGACTCCAGGGATGTCCCCGGCCCAGGATCAGGGCTGCCCCATCCCTGGGCTCAGGTCAGCCCAGCCCCAGGCTGGACAGGGCTTGGAGCACCCAGGGATGGTGGGCCAAGGTGAAATGGGATGAGCTTTACGTCCCTACAGCCAAACCACTCCGGGATTCCGTGGTTCTGTGACTTCCCCAGCCACCTCCAGGAAGAAACACACATTTATTTAGCCAACCTTTCCCCCGTTTGAAGATAATTAGCCCCCAGCTGCCAGTCACCATCAGCTCTGTGGATCCCAGGTAATGGATCGGGCTCAGGCGGCTGTTGGAGAATTGATGGATGAGTTAAAACGAGTTCCCACCAATCCTTCCCTGTTGTCATCTTATCTCTGTGCTGGGGAGGAGGGCAGCACATCACAGGATCCATCATCATCATCATCATTTCGCCTTTGTAGCTCGCAAAATTCATAATTAACAAAAAATTTCTCTTCACTTGCTCGTGTAATTTAATTAGCTTTCCATTAAACGCAGACTAAACAGCATCTATTCCCCACCAGAGCAAATAATTGTTTTCCATTCTTTCAGAAATCATCGTTGGAACTCTCAGAATTCATTAGGGAGAGCAGCGGGGAAAGGCGGGGAAAGGGAGGGAAAAGCTGCAGGAAGGGACTGAGAGGGGGCGGGGCAGGGCCGGAGCTGCCTTTGGCTGAGCCGGGATGTCCCGGGATGTCCCGGGATGTCCCCACTGCCCCCAGAGGCCCAGGGCGGGGTGCTGGATCCATCCCGCTGCACCCCCGGAGCTCTGGGTGCTGCCTCCACTGTCCCCCGGGATCTTTGGGGGTGCTGGCATTGCCAAAGGGTCAAGGACCGGGATGGGGACGGGAACAGGGATGGGGACACTCCCCAGGGCCACCTCGGGGTCACTTCCAGCCCCCCAGTCGCCACCGGAGGCTGGGGATCAGCCCCCCCTGCCAGCCCAGCTCCGTGGAACCGGCGCTGTTTATCCGGATCCCAGGAAAGATTTAATTTCCAGTGGAAATCTCTCAAGCAAATACCTCCCTCGGAGGAATAAACCTGTTTAAGGAAACAATTTTCTCTGCGCTCAGATGGAGCTCGAATGCTTTGCTGCTGCCGTGGCCCAGGGCTGGCTTGGATCCCCTGCGGGATGGGAGCCAGGAGAGCCCTGGGCTGCCCTGGCTGCATCTGGGACAGTGGGAACAGGAGGGACTGGCCTCGAATCCCCCCAGGGGCAGCTGGGAACCAGTGGGAACAGGGGGGACTGGCCCCGAATCCCCCTTAATGCTATTGAGAACCAGTGGAAATGGGGGAAACCTCCCCCAAATCCCGCTGGGTGCAGCTGGGAACCAGCAGGAATGAGGGGCCCTGGCCCCAAATCCCTCTGGATTCTCTGCTGCCCAGCACAGGGCATTGTCCTGTCCCCAAGGGGTGGTGGCAGTGGTGGCCACGCTGGCCCTGGCACCTCTGGGGTGGTCGGTGCCAGCCCTCCATGGTGGGTTCCAGCCCTCCGTGGTGGGTTCCAGCTCTCCATGGTGGGTTCCAGTCCTCCATGGTGGGTTTCAGCCCTCCATGGTGGGTTCCAGCTCTCTCTGGTGGGTTCCAGCCCTCCAAGGTGGGTTCCAGCCCTCCAAGCAGGTTCCAGCTCTCCAAGGTGGGTTCCAGCCCTCCAAGGTGGGGTCCAGCTTCTCCCAGACCAACTTCCCCCTCTCCCAGGGGCTGGGACATGGACCCATGGTCCAAGGGGTGGGCATTGTCCAGCCCTGACTGCTCTGAGCACTGAAACCTTGAGCAGCCCCAGCCCCGTGTCCCTCCTCAGTGCCCACCAGGAACACAGGGTTATTTCCTTATCATAAATTATTGTCCAACTCCTTGGCCCCGGGGAAGGGTCACAGCCCTGGGATGGGCACAGGGCTGGGTGCTCACAGCTGGGGGGAGTGTGCCAGGGGCAGCTGGGCATGGGCAGGGAGTGCCCACAGAGCTGCCCAGCCCTGGCCTGTCCATCCAGGGGGTGGATTCTGTCCATCCAGGGGTGGCTCTGTCCATCCAGGCCTGGCTCTGTCCATCCAGGGGGTGGATTCTGTCCATCCAGGGGGTGGATTCTGTCCATCCAGGGGGTGGATTCTGTCCATCCAGGGGTGGTTCTGTCCATCCAGGGGGTGGATTCTGTCCATCCTGATGAGGTTCTGTCCATCCAGGCCTGGCTCTGTCCATGCAGGGGGTGGCTCTGTCCATCCAGGGGGTGGCTCTGTCCATCCAGGCCTGGTTCTGTCCATCCAGGGGGTGGATTCTGTCCATCCAGGGGGTGGCTCTGTCCATCCAGGGGTGGCTCTGTCCATCCAGGCCTGGCTCTGTCCATCCAGGGGGTGGATTCTGTCCATCCAGGGGGTGGCTCTGTCCATCCAGGCCTGGCTCTGTCCATCCAGGGGGTGGATTCTGTCCATCCAGGGGGTGGTTCTGTCCATGCAGGGGGTGGCTCTGTCCATCCAGGCCTGGCTCTGTCCATCCAGGGGGTGGTTCTGTCCATGCAGGGGGTGGTTCTGTCCATCCAGGCCTGGCTCTGTCCATCCAGGGGTGGTTCTGTCCATCCAGGGGGTGGCTCTGTCCATCCAGGCCTGGCTCTGTCCATCCAGGGAGAGGCTCTGTCCATCCAGGGGGTGGTTCTGTCCATCCAGGGGTGGTTCTGTCCATCCAGGTCTGTCTCTCCTCCCCTCTGCCCAGGGATTTCCCCTTAATCCGGATCATTTCCGATCTGGGTCACGGCTCCGTGTCCCTCGTGCCCAGGCCATGGGGGGTCTCCAGGCGCAGGGGGTGACAGCCAGGGTGACAGCCAGGTTCCCCAGGGTGGGCTGTGGATCCCTCCAGCCCCACTGCTGGCACCAGGAGCCCCAGGAGTGCCCAGGACTCAGGGCAGGAAGGATGGCCCGGCTTCAGGCTCAGGACTGCAGTCACAGATCAGCCCCAAGGGCCTCTCCCCTCTGGCTCTGGGTGTAGATCCAAACAAACCCATAAACCCTTGGGATTATAACAGGCTCTAATTAAACCCTAAATCTGTGGGGCAGCCCCTCCCCAGCCAGGGGCAGAGGAAGGGGCTCAGCCCTGGGCACGAGGCTCCCACTGTGGTGTGCCCGGGGTCCCTCCTGGCAGTGAAAAAACCCCCAAAATAATAAAATAAATAAATAAATAAATAAATAAATAAATAAATAAATAAATAAAAATTCTAAACAAGATAAAATAAAAAATAAATAATGAAATATAACAATAAAAGAAATAAAAGTAAATAAATCAAAGTAATAAAAGTAAATAAAATTTAAAAAAATAAAATAACCCTCCCGTGCCTCCAGCCCTGCCTGCCCCTCTCCAGGGTGGGCTTTGTGTGCCTGGAGCTGTTCACCCTTTGGGATCTGGAGACAGATCTGCCCGGGCCTGAGCAGCACCTCCCTGAGGGCTCCTGTCACTCATCCACTGAGGGCAGGGACCATGCGACACCCCAGGGGAGCAGGGACAACTCCAGGGACAGCCCCAGGGCTACAGCAGCCATTCCCATGGGATCCTGCCTGCCGTTCCCCTGGGGTCAGCGGAACGATGGGAGGGGAGGAGGGTGTCAGGTTTCCAGCCCCCCAGCAGATGCCAGTTGCGGGGTCTCCTGCCGCACGTTGGGTGCCAGTTGTGGGGTCTCGTGCCCCGGATTGGGGTGACCCCGAAAGATGGAAAAGTCTCTCCCCCAACCCGTGCCTTCGAAGAAAGACTCAGCAGTCCTCTGTTGTCTGTTCTCAAGGTAGTTTATTGTAGGTTATCTAAAGATTTTTTTCCTGAACTGCTGTGGCCCGTTCAGCAGGTCAGACAAAGGCACACTGCCCTCTCAGGGGCTGCTGCCATCTTTTATATCATATATTACGTGTTACATGTTTGTACTTTTCCCCAATGCCTATTATCTATATTGAATGGTGACTTTCTACTCTAAACCAATCTGTGAGTGCCAACATCACCAAAGACATGGAGGCTGGGAAGGAGAAAGAAGGAGGACAGGGCACACCCAGATCCCTCCATCTCAGAACCCCTGACCCCCATGGACAAAACTTGGACCCCTGCGTACAAGGCTTAAACCGCCCTGTACAGCACTCAAAAACCCTTCCTTGCACTTCCTGACTACTTCTACTACAACACCTAAACTTGTGTGTGCGGCTTGTAATTCTTCACACAGAGTTGGTGATTTGCTCCATGGGCTAAGATCAAAACCCCAAGAGTGTCTTTGGCTGCATGCCAGGGTCTCAGAGCCCCCTGCCAGCGGCTCGGGCCATCCAGGGCACCCAGAGGGATGTCCTGGGTTCTGACAGGAGGGCAGCTGCCAGGACCTACTGAACCTCCCTGAACTCGGGAGAGGGACTGGGGACAAGGCCTGCAGGGACAGCACACAGGGAATGGCTCCCAGTGCCAGAGGGCAGGGCTGGATGGGATCTTGGCAATGAGGAATTGTTCCCTGGCAGGGTGGGCAGGGGCTGGGCTGGAATTGCCAGAGCAGCTGGGGCTGCCCCTGGATCCCTGGCAGTGCCCAAGGCCAGGCTGGACACTGGGGCTGGGAGCACCTGGGACAGGGGGAGGTGTCCCTGCCGTGGCAGGGGTGGCACTGGGTGGGGCTTAAGGTCCTTTCCACCCCCAAACCATTCCACGAGTTCAGTGATTCCACCAATGATTCCCTCACTCCACCTCAATGATTTCCCTGGTTATCTACGGGTGAGGACCTGGATTAAAAACTGGAGAACAGAAAAGTAACCAGAGTGTCTTAGGCTGGAAATGGGGAGTGCATTCCATTCTATCTGATGGGGCAGTTCTCTGCTGCTCACGGGGCAGTTTTCTTTCTCTCTGCCACAGCCAATCCTCCCTGCAGGAGATCTCTGCTGCTCATGGCCACTGAGTGTCCCTGCAGGGCTGATCCAATTCCATCATCCCATGGGGAGATGCTGCGCCCAGGGCAGGAGCCAAGCATTCCTCCCTGGATCCAATCGGAGCCTGGCAGCAGCACAGCAGCCTTTGCCCCCTGCATTCCCAGAGGAGCAGCTTTCTGCTGCCCTGCATTGCCAGAGCAAGAGCAGGCCCATCTCCAGCAGCCCTGGAGCTGCAGAGGAAAACTCCAGCCTTGTGCAGGATCCCTGCTCCAGCAGAAGCACAGCTGGCACTGCAGGAGGGCTGAGCCACCATGGAATGGCACTGCTGCCACCAGCCTGAGCCACAGCGTGCCAGGGCCTGCTCTGACTCTGGCAGGGCTTTGTTTGTACTGTTGCATTTGTATTTTTAATTTCCCTAGTACAGAACTGTTATTGCTATTCCCATATCTTTGCCTGAGAGCCCCTTAATTTCAAAATGATAATAATTTGTAGGGAGGGGGTTTGCATTTTCCATTTCAGGGGAGGCTCCTGCCTTCCTCAGCAGACACCTGGCTGTTCAAACCACGACACACAGCAATAAACCCCAGCCACTGAGCTGTGTAAAAAAAGCCATTTATTGCAGTTTCAACTGTATCAAAAAAACTCCAAAGGGAACAGGACAGGGATATACAGGCCACGTGTGGAACTGAACCAAAAGTTCTGAATTTCAAGGGATCTGGAGAAGGGTTTCATTGTCAGTGGCACAGCCAAAACAAAATTCCTTTGAATTCCAAGTTTTCCTGCCCCCCAATGAAAGGGGAGGTGGAAAAAGCTGCCCAGTGAGATGTGGAGAGGGGACAGCCTGCACCAGGGGCTGTCACACCGAGCTGCTGTCCCCTGCTCCACTGGGAGGGGAACCCACCCAGCTCCTGCGAAGCCAGCATCCTGAGGCACAGACCCCAGCAGCTCCTGTGGCCATCACTGGATCTCCCCCATGTAGAGCCTTTTGTCACTGGATGCAGAGAGAACTGAGGGGCGAGGAAAGAAAGAAAGAAAGAAAGAAATTAAAACAATGTAAAAATTAAAACAGAAAAACTGAAATAGAATACAAAAATTAAAATAGAATACAAAAATTAAAATACAAAAACTGAAACAATACAAAAATGACCCCCATGGTAGAGACCTCCCTGAGGACACAGCCCGAACTCCTCATTTTTCTGGAAGCCAGATTACAGCTGCTTCCCAAGCCAGCCATGAACAGTGCTGTGCCACCAAGCCCAGCCTGTGCTGGTGGCTGCCACCCCCTGTCCCCGAGCTGCTGGGCATGGCTGAGCTGGGAGTGCAAGGAGAGGTGGATGAACACCTCTGCAAGGCTGCCCAGGTGGGTTTCCATGGAGGAACACCTCTGCAAGGCTGCCCAGGTGGGTTTCCATGGAGGAACACCTCTGCAAGGCTGCCCAGGTGGGCTTCCATGGAGGAACACCTCTGCAAGGCTCCCCAGGTGGGCTTCCATGGAGGAACACCTCTGCAAGGCTGCCCAGGTGGGTTTCCATGGAGGAACACCTCTGCAAGGCTGCCCAGGTGGGTTTCCAGCCCGGGAAGAGCTGAGCTCCAGCCCCGGCTCTGCCAGCGCTGGGTGCCACTAGAGGGCACATCTGGCCAGGAAAGTGTCCCCAGGACAGCATTCCCTGGGAACAGGGAAAACCCAATGGCTCCCAGCTCCCGCCAGCCCTGAGCCACAGCCCCGGGATCCCTGAGCTTGGGGAACACCCCCGAGACCATCACACCCAGCTGCCAGCCTGGCAGCAGCCCAGGGTCACCCCTGCCCAGCAGTGCCACATCCCCAGGTGCCCTGAACCTCCAGGGAAGGGGACTCCCACCACCAGGGCTGGCCAGCTGGACACGGGTCAGAAGGGCCAGACTCTGATGTCTTCATGGAATTACAAAAGCATCAGGGCTGGAAAAGCCCTCTGAGATCATCGAGTCCAACCTTAACCCAGCCCTGCCAAGGCCAGCACTGCCCGGGTCCCCAAGTGCCACATCCACAGGGCTTCTAAATCCCTCCAGGGATGGGCACTCCATCACTGTCCCGGGCAGCTGTGCCAGGGCTGGGCAGCCCTTTCCATGAGAATTCATTCCAAAAATGCACCCTGAGCCTGCCCTGGCCCAGCCTGAGGCCGTTCCCTCTGCTCCTGTCCCTGTTCCCTGGAGCACAGCCCGACCCCCCCGGCTGTCCCCTCCTGGCAGGAGCTGTGCAGAGCCACAAGGTCCCCCCTGAGCCTCCTTTGCTCCAGGCTGAGCCCCTTCCCAGCTCCCTCAGCCCCTCCTGGGGCCCCAGCCCCTTTCCCTCTTCATGGAATTCACAAGAATGACCCCGAAGACACCAGCAATGGTTTAATCCCTGTCCAGGAGAGCTCTGGGGGTTTCTGCACCAATTCCCAGCCCAGTGTTTGTCCCCCTGCACAGCCTGGCTGCCATGCAGGGGAGAATCCTGCAGTGATTTATGGATTAACATCCCCAGGAGTTCCCAGCCAGCAGCTGCACGACTCAGTGGGTTTTTAGTAAGAGTTTTTTAATCGTTATTTGAAGCCCAGTGATTGATGACCCAAGAGGAGCTGAGCACGGGATCCCACACCCAGAGAGGAGCTGGCTCACCCAGCCCAGCAGAGCTGTGGCTACCCAGAGCTCCCTGCCCTGCCTTTGGGGTTGACTGCTGGTAGTTTTTGGGTGCTGATCAGGCCAAGGTGAGCGTTTCCATGGAAGCACAGCACCCTGCAGTCCTGCCCAGCCCATGCTGGACCAGGAGATGGGAATGGAACCTGGTCCCAGATTTAAATAGCTCTGAAAAGCCACCACAAGCTTTGCATCACCCAGCTCTGAGTGTGGTGCCACCTCCAGAACAGGGCCCAAACCCACTGCACCCAGAGCTTCCTTTGGGTGGCATTTTGAGAGGGAATTGTTCCCTGGCAGGGTGGGCAGGGGCTGGGCTGGAATTGCCAGAGCAGCTGGGGCTGCCCCTGCATCCCTGGCAGTGCTCAAGGCCAGGCTGGACACTGGGGCTGGGAGCACCTGGGACAGGGGGAGCTGTCCCTGCCATGGCAGGGGTGGCACTGGGTGGGATTTAAGGTCCCTTCCAATCCAAACCATTCTGGGATTGTGGTTTTTTGATTCTCTGATTTGCTTCCTACAGCTTTTGGGAGAGTTAGAACCCCCCAGGTGATCCATGTCCTCATGGTATCACCACACATGGTTATACCCCTGACACCCCAGTTATTCCAAACCCATTCCTCATGGCCCCTGGGAAGGCTGGACAAGCCCTGGGCAGTGGCAGCCACCTCCAGCCCACAGCAAGAGCCACCCTGCTGCCCTCTGCGTGTCCCCAGCCCAGTCCCAGAATCCCCGTGCTCAGCCCAGGGTGCTCCCACCCAGCTGGAGATGGGCAACCAAGGCTCTGCCACCCCTAAATCTGCTAAGTGGCAATTTTGAGGTCACTTCCAGAGGATCAGCAGCTCAGTGAGCCCTGGAACTGCTGTCCTGGGAGAGGGGGAGCACTTACTGATGGGTTCCTCAGGGTGGAAGGCCAGCTCATTGACAGAGCCAGCATGGCCAGGCAGCTTGTACAGGATCCTCCTGGAGGTGGTGTCCCACACGTACACAAACCTGCAACAGAGTCCTGGTCAGGGCAGGCACGGGCCGAGCAAAACACCTGTGCCCCAGGTGGTTCTGCAGCTAGCTGGAATGGGCTTTGTGAGGATAAACAGGAACTTCCCAGGGGAAAAATGCTGCTGACAGGCCCAGGAGAGCAGAGGCTGAGCAGGGAAGAGTGGCAAAAACCTCACTGGCAAGCGCACCTCACCCCTGAGGGCAGAGAGATGGATTTGAAAGCTGTGAGGCCAAAGAAATCCTTGACAGTGCAGGGACAGGGAGCAAATCAGCACTGGGAATGGGGTGGAGGGGTCACGCCCATCCAGACACCCCCAAACACTCTGTGCACATCCAGGCATCCCCTTGGGCTGGCAGTGAGGAGCCCAGAGCCCCCCAGCCCCTGTTGCACTGCAACCCCTCCAGCCAGCAGCTCTGAGGATGGGATTTCTTCCTCCTGTGCCACATGAGCCACTTGCCAGCATTTATTAGGGAGTGATGGGATCATGCTGAGCCCTTTGATCACCCCCTGCCAGGCCTCACCCACTACTGGCTCCTGCCTGAGCCTCCACCTGAGTTGAGAACCCCCCAGGATCCTCCCCTGGGGGCACCAGGCGCAGCTCAGCTTTCACACTTCTCTTAAAAACTGTCTCAGAGTCAGGGAAACTGAGCCCAAAATCCCTGTGTCTGCTGTGGGAAGCTCTGCTGGGACCTGCTCCAGGAGCTGTCAGAGCCCTGAGCTCCAGCAGCACCTGCAGAATGAACCGAGTGACCCCAACTGCAGGCACACCTGCCCAGAGCAGGGCTCAGCCTGGAGCTGCTCTCCCAGGGCCGGGATTCCTGCTCTCCCAAGGCAGGGATTCCTGCTCTCCCAGGGCAGGAGCTGCTCTCCCAGGGCAGGGATTCCTGCTCTCCCAAGGCAGGAGCTGCTCTCCCAAGGCAGGGATTCCTGCTCTCCCAGGGCAGGGATTCCTGCTTTCCCAGGCAGGAGCTGCTCCCCCAAGGCAGGGATTCCTGCTCTCCCAAGGCAGGAGCTGCTCCCAAGGCAGGAATCCCTGCTCTCCTCCCCAGGGCAGGAATCCCTGCTCTCCTCCCCAGGGCAGGAATCCCTGCTCTCCTCCCCAGGGCAGGAATCCCTGCTCTCCCAGGCAGGAGCTGCTCTCCCCTCAGGGTAGGAATCCCTGCTCTCCCAGGCAGGAGCTGCTCTCCCCTCAGGGTAGGAATCCCTGCTCTCCCCAGGTAGGAATTCTCCCTCCCCACTCAGAGCCCAGCAGGGCCGGGGGCAGTCACAGCCCCAGCTCATGCTGGGACAGCTGCCCCACTAAATCTGGACAGGGAGAGCTCAAGTTCTGCCTCTCCGCTCTCAGAAGCTCATTAATCTGGTTATTACTGCTGCTCCATGCCCTGGCCCCCGGCCTGCAGGAATGCCTGTCTCCCTGGCACTGGATTTGGGCCTGGATTCGCTCCAGGGGACATCGGTGTCCTTCACAGGGACCTTCAGACCCTGTTCTGCTTCCTCCCTCTGCCCTTTCCACTCCTCAGCTCACGTTACAGAATCTTTCATTTACAAGTCTGAGATGTGCCAATTGATTTTTTTCTCCTTAATTAAAGGACTAGACATTAATGATCCCTGGAATTTTACCATGCAGGGATTTAACTGGGATTTGTGCTTCTCATCCTCCAACCCCACACACAGACCCTGCTCTCAAAGACCCCCCCAAGCTTCTGCCAGGACACCCAGGGGTCCAAGCCAGTGGCAAAGATGTCCCTGTCACCTGCTGGGGGATCCTGTGGTGGGACAGGGCAGAGCCTCAGCCAGCTTTTGACAATAATAACCAGATTTTACAACAGTCAGATGATCCTCCACAGACACCAAAGCAGCAGAAACACATCCCTGTGGAAACCAGGAAAACTCCCTGAGGGCTGTTTGGGATTTCCCACCTCTACACACAACCCCGAGCCTGGAGATGCTGATCCAGGAACGCTGCGAATCCATCAGGGGTGCCGGGGACAGAGGAATGCAGTGGAACTCACCTGTCAGCAGAGCCCCCTGCAATTTTGCTGCCATCTGGGGACCAGGAGCACCTCAGAAGGTTCTAAAACAAAAGAACATGCACAGACTGATTTAGTTTCCCCCTTTTGCTTGAACTCAAATCACCACGAGACTTTAACCAGCACCACTTTAATGATCTCCCTTGGAAGAAGAGATGGTAATTACAGATTTTATTTTATTGCTGGAAACAGCCAGTGCCTTGTTATTTTACACAAAGTAGATGGTAAGTGTGGAAAATACTTAATTTACAACTAATTACAAATGAACTGAGCAAAGAAATCTTGTTACTGAGGCTTTAATTGGAACCCACTTTGTGGATTCATCTTTCTTTGAGTTCTTATTAAAGCCTTTCTGGCCCAAGCTTGAATCGAAAAAAACAATTTAGAGAAAAGTTAATAGCAGAGGGAATTGAACAAGGAGTGGGGCACGCTCACCTTTTCAAAATTATGGACATTTCCCTGGAAAATCTTCACACATCTCTCCTTGGGGGCGAAGGGCCTGACGTCCCAGATCCGAACTGCAACAGAACAGAGCCAGCAGCTGAGGGGGACGGGGACAGGGACACACAGCCCTGGCCCAGGACAGGCTCCCTGACCCCTCATTCCTCAGAGGCCACGGGCAGCCAGCAGCTTTCCCTGCAGGAGGCTTTGCTCTGGCAGAAACAGCAGCAGCCTGGAATTACAAAAACTTCCCAACCTGCCACCCCAAAATGGAGCCCCAGCTCCTTACAGGAGGCTTTTCCTCAGGCTGACACAGCCCACGGGCACGGCCCTGATGGCCTCAGCCTCACCGAGGGACAAGGGGACAGACAGGGTGGCGCCTGGGCTGTCACTCCTGCTGAGGAGACAAATCTGTGCCATGGCTCTTGTCCCCAAGGCCCTGCAGGATGACCTGTGCCATGGCTCTTGTCCCCAATGTCCTACAGCAGCTGGGCTGTCACTCCTGCTGAGGGGACAAACCTGTGCCGTGGCTCTTGTCCCCAATGTCTTGCAGGAGCTGGGCTGTCAATCCTGCTGAGACAAATCTGTGCCATGGCTCTTGTCCCCAGGCCCTGCAGGATGACCTGTGCCATGGTTTTCATCCCCAGTGTCCTGCAGGACAATCTGTGCCATGGCTCTTGTCCCCAGTGCAGGAGTTGGGCTGTCACTACTGCCAAGGGGACAAACCTGAGCCATGGCTCTTGTCCCCAGGCCTTGCAGCATAACATGTGCCATGGCTCTCGTCCCCAATGTCCTGCAGGATAACCTGTGCCATGGTTCCCTGCAGGATCACATGTGCCATGGCTCTTGTCCCCAAGTCCTGCAGGACAACATGTGCCACAGCTCTTGTCCCCAAGTCCTGCAGGATAACTTGTGCCACAGCTCTTGTCCCCAGTTCCCTCCCAGCTGGGACGAACTCCCCTGAGCCAGCTGCTCTCCCCTCAAGGACCCACATTCACGGTGCAGCTCTGGAGCCAGGCTCCCTGCAGCCCACCCCAGCCCAGTGCTGCTGTCCCAGGAGGACGAGCCAGAGGTGTCCCTGGAGGCTCAGCAGGGGTACCTGTGTTGTCCATGGCGTTGGAGAGCAGGTAGGAGCCCTCGGAGCTGAGGCTCAGGCCCGTCACCGAGTCGGCGTGGCCCCGCATGGTGTAGGTGAGCTTGTTCTGCCGCAGGTCCCACACCTGGCACACAAACACAGCCAGCAGCGCTGGAGCTGCAGCTCCCACAGCCCCCACACAGGCTCTGATCAAGCAGCTGCGGGTGCCAGCTGCTGGAGATTGATGGGAGTTGTGGGAAAATGGGATTTGTGCCTTAGATTTGTAACTGGATGTGTTCAAACCACGAGGAGTTACACGGCAGCAGCCCCACACACACAGGAGCCAGGGAATGGCTCCCAGTGCCAGAGGGCAGGGCTGGATGGGATCTTGGCAATGAGGAATTGTTCCCTGGCAGGGTGGGCAGGGGCTGGGCTGGAATTGCCAGAGCAGCTGGGGCTGCCCCTGGATCCCTGGCAGTGCCCAAGGCCAGGCTGGACACTGGGGCTGGGAGCTCCTGGGACAGGGGGAGGTGTCCCTGCCAGGGCAGGGGTGCAGTGAGATGCTGTTTCAGGTCCCTTCCCATCCAAACCACTCCATGATCCTATGAAAACACGAGGCTGGAAGTTCATGGACTTCTAGAAAGACAGAATTTGCCTTTTAGAAGATTGCTAAGTGCAAACATTCAATCTCCAAGGAGTTCAATGTCAGCAGCCCCAGGCTGCAGAATTCCTCTTGAACTGACCCCAAAATCCCACAAATCCCCTGGCACAGAGCAGGAGCCCCCCAGTTCCCACAGAACACAGAGGGCTGTTCTTCCCAAACAGGGGCAGTTGGAGCAGCTCTGGTGGCAGTGCCACACAGCACTGGCTGTGACAGGCTGCAGACAGCTCTGGTGGCAGTGCCACAGTGAGCACTGGCTGTGACAGGTTGGGGACAGCTCTGGTGGCAGTGCCACACTGAGCACTGGCTGTGACAGGCTGCAGACAGCTCTGGTGGCAGTGCCACACAGCACTGGCTGTGACAGGTTGGGGACAGCTCTGGTGGCAGTGCCACACTGAGCACTGGCTGTGACAGGTTGGGGACAGCTCTGGGGCAGTGCCACACTGAGCACTGGCTGTGACAGGCTGCGGATAGCTCTGGTGGCACTGCCACACTGAGCACTGGCTGTGACAGGCTGCGGATAGCTCTGGTGGCAGTGCCACAGTGAGCACTGGCTGTGACAGGTTGAGGATAGCTCTGGTGGCAGCGCCACACTGAGCACTGGCTGTGACAGGCTGCGGACAGCTCTGGTGGCAGTGCCACACTGAGTACTGGCTGTGACAGGTTGGGGACAGCTCTGGTGGCAGTGCCACACTGAGCACTGGCTGTGACAGGTTGGGGACAGCTCTGGTGGCAGTGCCACACTGAGCACTGGCTGTGACAGGTTGGGGACAGCTCTGGTGGCAGTGCCACAGTGAGCACTGGCTGTGACAGGTTGGGGATAGCTCTGGTGGCAGCGCCACACTGAGCACTGGCTGTGACAGGTTGGGGACAGCTCTGGGGCAGTGCCACACTGAGCACTGGCTGTGACAGGCTGGGGACAGCTCTGGTGGCAGCGCCACACTGAGTACTGGCTGTGACAGGCTGCGGACAGCTCTGATGGCAGTGCCACACTGAGCACTGGCTGTGACAGGCTGCAGACAGCTCTGGTGGCAGTGCCACAGTGAGCACTGGCTGTGACAGGCTGGGGACAGGCTGGAGCAGGGCTGAGGCCATGGGGACAGCCCGAGCCCTGCAGCCCCGGGGCGATCAGCTGAATGGAACGCTGAGCTCACGGTAAATGAGAACTTTCCACGCCATCGGGTGCCAGGGGAGCTGCAAACCAGGCCAGAGGGCACAGAGGGGACGTGTCACCACGTCCTCCTCAGCTTACCTCACACATGGCTCTGTCCCAGGCTGCCAGCACAGCCAGCACTCCACGCTGGCTCTGGCAGGTGACAGCAGTGCTGGGACACCTGAATGCCACGCTGTCACTGCCAGGCTGTCACAGCTCCCTGCCACTTGACTGGCCCTGTGCCACCAGCAGGGAGGGACACAGCAGGCCCAGAGGGGTTGGGGATGTAAAATTCAGCACGTGGCACCCATGGCTGTCCTTGACCAACACAAGGTGTGACAGGAGGAAAAGGGACACAGGGTCCTACCTTGATGTCATTGTCGATGCCTCCAGAGATGATCTGGTCACTGGTGTCATTGAAGGTGACAGCCAGGACCTGGTAGGTGTTCTGGAATGTCTGGACAGCAGCTTTTTTCCTGATATCCCACAGCTGGAAAGAAATGTGGCACTTGTAAGAGGTGGGCACAGATATTTAACAACCAAACCCCAGGGTGCTGCAGAGATATTGCAGAGACTCAGCCTGCTCTCCTGAAATCCCTTTGTAGGAATCAGGAGATCATTATAAACATCAGATCTGGAGATCTTTATAAAAACCATTGAATCTGCTGTGTTTGGAGCACAGGAATGAAGGGGGGGGAAGAAGAGTCAGCACAGATTTCAGGAGAGGGAAAAAGGAGCCAGTACAGGAGATTACAGGAGAAAGAAGAAGAGGCCGGCCCAGATTTCAGGAATGGCTTTCTCAAGCTTTGCTAATCCAGAAAGTAACTCTGATTTCTGATTTTCTGTCCAAAAGAATTCCTTGGACACCTGCAGGGATGGGCACTCCAAGCCTCCCTGGGCAGCCCCTGCCAAGGCCTGAGCTCCCTTTCCATGGGGAAATTCCTGCTGTGCCCACCCTGAGCCTGCCCTGGCTCAGCCTGAGGCCGTTCCCTCTGCTCCTGTCCCTGTTCCCTGGAGCACAGCCCGACCCCCCCGGCTGTCCCCTCCTGGCAGGAGCTGTGCAGAACCAGAGCAGCAGAAAAATCCCAGCTGAGCAGCTCAACCTTCCCCACCCCCCTGAGAGGTGCAGAAAAAAAGAGAGCAGTGAAATTTGCAGCCACATTTTTTACTCTGAACTCAGAGCAATAACGCAATGAGTAACAAAAAGCTGAATTCAGCCCAGTTAAATGGGAAGATCCTAAAACTTTTCCACCTTTTCCCCAGGTTTTGCCCAGGGCACACACTTGCGGCATTCGCATTTTTTGGAAAAATCCCTTCGTCCAGGGTTTTTCTCCTGGGAAGCTGAGAAGCCTCAGAGGAAAGGAAAACAATTCTGATCTCATTTGCTTCTCCTGTGCTGTGCTCGTGTGGAATGTGTTTGGGGATTGTTCACCCACAGGTGATTGTTCCATTGGGTTCTGCTGGGAGTTGTTTTCACTCTTTGGCCACTCAGGGCCAAGCTGTGTCAGACTCTGGAGAGAGTCACGAGTTTCATTATTATCTTTTCAGCCTTCTGTCTGTGTCCTGTCTGTATTCTTTAGTATAGTACAGTGTAGTATTCTTTAATATAATATAATGTAATAAAATAATGAATGAGCCTTCCGAGAACGTGGAGTCAGGTTCATTGTTCCTGCCATCCTTGGGGCACCCCGCAAGTACAGCCCTCACTGACCTTGACAGTGCCATCGTCGCTGCCGGTGCAGACGAGCTGGGGTCCCCTCCGGGCAGGGTAGCAGGAGTTGACAAAGGACGTGTGGCCCTTGAGCCTCTTGACCCTCTCCCCGGTCTCGCTGTCCCACACAGCCACGGTTTTGTCCGTGGATGCTGAGAAGAGCATGCTGCAGGCAACAACCACGGTGAGGGCTCAGCTCCCTCCCCATCTTCCTTTCAGGAATAACCAGGGGGAGAAGAACCCCCTCTGGTTTTGGAGGAGCCTGAAACACTGACTGACACTGGAACAGCTGCACAAACTCCCCTCAATCCCTGCTGGAAATTGGTTTTCTGCCTCCTCAAGCAGCACCTGGGATGAGCACAGCTCAGCAAAGCTCAGCAGCAATGGTGGAGCAGCCTTTCAAATTAACCAGTCCCTCACTTGCTCTCTCTCCCGCTCCCCTGTGACCCAACACAAACATCCCTCTGTGCCCCAAAACTGCATCAATGGCCCTGGGGGGTCACAGGTGCCCCCAGATCTTTGCCCACACCACAAGGACTTGGTGTCCATGGACTCAGCAGGGGCAACAATCCCAGAATCGCTGATGTGGGAAAACAGCTCCAAGATCATGGAGTCCCAGCTGCGCCCATTGCCCACCTTGTCCCCAGCCCAGAGCTCAGAGTGCCACATCCAGGAATTCCTGGGACACCTGCAGGGATGGGCACTCCAAGCCTCCCTGGGCAGCCCCTGCCAAGGCCTGAGCTCCCTTTCCATGGGGAAATTCCTGCTGTGCCCACCCTGAGCCTGCCCTGGCCCAGCCTGAGGCCGTTCCCTCTGCTCCTGTCCCTGTTCCCTGGAGCACAGCCCGACCCCCCCGGCTGTCCCCTCCTGGCAGGAGCTGTGCAGAGCCACAAGGTCCCCCCTGAGCCTCCTTTGCTCCAGGCTGAGCCCCTTCCCAGCTCCCTCAGCCCCTCCTGGGACCCCAGCCCCATTCCCTGAGCTGCACAGAGCCCCTGCCCTCACCTGCCATCCGTGTTGTAGTGCAGCTCCATGACAGCCCCGCTGTGTCCCTTCAGGGTGGCAAAGTTGTCACAGTCCCCGTAGACGTTCCAGAGCACTGGGGACACCGAGGGACAGGTGAGCACAGGAGAGGCCCAGGAGCAGCCTGTGCTGTGCAGGGAGCTGATCTCTGGGGCTTCAGCAACGTGCAGGATGGACCATCCCCACTGCTGGGTCCCAGCTGGGACAATTCACAGCAGTGACAGAGCACGGCGTGAGCCCCAGGGCAGAGGAGCTTCAGGGATCTTGCTTAAGGTGAATTTATTAAGAAAAATTATAATCTTTGGTTCAGCAAGTCTAAGCATCAAAAACTGCATTGCTGCAGACCCCTGGAAGCCGTGTGACAGGGACACAGGGCGGTCACAGCCTGCACCAGCTGTGGGAAACGGAAACACAAACACTGCCACAGACACAGGAAGGTCTGATCTGCAGCTTTGGAAGGAGCTTGGATTGGTGTGAAAATAAAGTATGCAGACATTAGGCAGAAAAATCATAAACTTCTGCTTCTATAGTTATAAATAAGAACATGCCTTAAGTAAGGGAGAAACTGCTCTGACAGGATGGTGAGGGGTTTTGAGGGAGGTGTAACTGCACACAGTGAGCTGGAGCTGAGATGCTGAACAGAAGTGAGTGTGTGTACATGTAACAACAGCCTGGGGGCTAAAGGTGTCTGCACTGCAGGAAAGCAAAGGAGACAGGTTAGAACAGCAAAACATTCTCTGTGCTGACTGTGCACAAGGTCAGAAAGTTCTATACTGTCCTGCAGCCAAGAATTGGTGACTATTTGAGCTACGGCCACTGCTTGCTGTCTCAAACTCTCACAGCCCCTGGGGCTGATGTTCATTTAAACAATAAATGAGCTGTAACCCGATTTAATCCTGTCCCTTCAATTAATGCAACAACGGTAACACCAGCAAGGTACATTTCCAGCCCCATCAGGATGGCACCGGCCAGAGGAGCTGGGAAAAGCTTCCTGGGGAAACAATTCACACCCAGGGGAGGGCTGAGCTCAAACCCCTCAGCAGCAGGGCCTGAGCCCAGGGGACAGCAGGGGACAGCAGTGCCACTCACAGATGAGCCTGTCGAAGCCAGCTGAGGCCAGGGTGTTGCCATTGGGGTGGAACTTGCAGCAGTAAACCTCCCCCTCGTGTCCAGACAGCAGCATGATGGGGGCCTGCAGCGAGGAGCAGCGTGGGGGGCCCTGCGGGGCACAGGGGACACCGTGAGGGACAAGGGACAAGGCCAGGGGATGGCCAGCCTGCCACCCCTGCCAAGCATGTTCACCTTCCCACAGCACGTCCCACCGGAATTCCAGAACCCCAGCATTGCTGAGGTTGGAAAAGAGCTCCAAGATCATCAAGTCCCAGCTGTGCCCAATGCCCACCTTGTCCCCAGCCCAGAGCTCTGAGTGCCACATCCAGGAATTCCTGGGACACCTGCAGGGATGGGCACTCCAAGCCTCCCTGGGCAGCCCCTGCCAAGGCCTGAGCTCCCTTTCCATGGGGAAATTCCTGCTGTGCCCACCCTGAGCCTGCCCTGGCCCAGCCTGAGGCCGTTCCCTCTGCTCCTGTCCCTGTTCCCTGGAGCACAGCCCGACCCCCCCGGCTGTCCCCTCCTGGCAGGAGCTGTGCAGAGCCACAAGGTCCCCCCTGAGCCTCCTTTGCTCCAGGCTGAGCCCCTTCCCAGCTCCCTCAGCCCCTCCTGGGACCCCAGCCCGTTCCCAGCCCCGTTCCGCGGTGCCGCTCCAGCCCCTGCCGAACCGGAACCGCACGCAGCACCAGAGGGGCCTCAGCAGTGCCCAGCCCCAACACGCTCGTGGCCTTTCCCTCCTACCGGAGCCGCCCCCGGGCCTCTCCCCGCACCTCTCCATCCCACCCGGGCCTCCTCCCCCCTCCCCTCACGTTCCCCCGTTACCGCCTGCAGCAGAGCTCCGGCCGCAGGCTGCCCGCCCGCGCCGCCCGTGCCCGGCGCCCCCGGCAGGTCATGGCGGGGCCGCTTGGCGGGCACGGGGACGAGCGGGAGGTCGGGGCCGGGCGCGGGGGCGGCGCCGGGCGCGGCGGGGCCCGGGGGGGGCGGCGGGCGCGGGGCCGGGGCCAGGCCCGGGGCCCGGGACCTTCCGCTTCTGCTGCTCGATCATGGCGGGCGCCGGGCCCCGCCCCCCGCGCCCCATTGGCTGCCGGCGCCGCGCCCGCCGCGCCGATTGGCGGAGCGCCCTGGATGTCCCGCCCCCCTACACGGTGCCGGCGCGCCGCGGAGAGAGCGGGGAGCGCGGCGCCTTCTGGCGCGCCTCGCTTTGATTGGCGGAGAGCAGGCGCTGTGTAGAATGGGTAATGCTGATTGGCTGTTGGCCGCTACACGGTAACATTGCGCGTTGTGATTGGCGGGGAGCGCGGCCTCTCAGCGTGAGGGGGTGATGGCGGCGCCCTGGTGCTGCTGTCGCGGGCGCTGATCGCCCCCACCGCCCCGGGCTCCGGGAACAGCCGTCCAGTTCCGCCGCGCCGGTCCGGGTCAGTCCTGTACCGGGCACTGCGGGTTCCGCTCGGGTCCATCCCCGCGCTGCTCAAGCCGCTGAACCCCGGGGGCTCTCTGAGGGCTCTCTGGGGTTTTCGGGCGTTAATGAAATGTTTCTTTCCTCAGCATCCTGCAGAGGAGATGTGATAGCGTGGGGTGGATCCAGTTGGCTGTCGCGGCACCCAGGAGGCGATGGAGCCGCTCCCCGAGCTCTACTCCATCTTCCAGGGCGAGGTGCGGGAGCGGCCGGGGCCGTGCTCTGGGCGTTCTTTGTGTCGGTTCAGCCGCGGTTTAGCGCGGGGGAGGTTTGTGTGGCGGACAGCTCTGTACAGGTGCACACACCTGTGCCCGTGCAGTTGTTGTTTATGTGCAGCTGTGGGGGCTGCCGTGGAGGGGGGCAGCAGGGCAGCGGGGAATTCTGTCCTCTTCTGTCACCTGATTCCCCACAGCTCGGAATTCCAACATCAGCAGCACCTGGAGCTGCTGCAGAGAGCCCAGAGGAATCCACGGAGCTGCTGCAGGGCTGGAGCCCCTCTGGAGCCAGGCTGGGAGAGCTGGGGGTGCTGCCCTGCAGAGGAGAAGGCTCCAGGGAGAGCTCAGAGCCCTTGCAGGGCCTGAAGGGGCTCCAGGAGAGCTGCACAGGGACTGGGGACAAGGCCTGCAGGGACAGCACACAGGGAATGGCTCCCAGTGCCAGAGGGCAGGGCTGGATGGGATCTTGGCAATGAGGAATTGTTCCCTGGCAGGGTGGGCAGGGGCTGGGCTGGAATTGCCAGAGCAGCTGGGGCTGCCCCTGGATCCCTGGCAGTGCCCAAGGCCAGGCTGGACACTGGGGCTGGGAGCACCTGGGACAGGGGGAGGTGTCCCTGCCATGGCTGGGGTGGCACTGGGTGGAATTAATCTCCCTTCAGCCCAGCGCTTTCCCTGATTCTCTGCCGGTCTCCAGAGCAGTGGGCTGGGCAGTTGTTGTGCAGATTCTCTCCTCTTTGGGAAGGTTTTTCCTCCAGCTCTGCTCTGGCTTTTCTCCCCAGGTTGCTGCAGTGACAGATTACGGGGCCTTTATCAAAATCCCAGGCTGCAGGAAACAAGGTTGGTGGCTGTGACTTTATTTCATTGTTGCTGTGGCCAAGGCAAGCAGCCAGCTCAGAATTAAAGGCTTTCAAAAAAAGCTCAGAAAATGAATTTTTTTTCTAAATTAGGAAGAAATTTGGAAAGCATTTAGAAGATTATGGACTTTTGCTTGATTTCCAAAAAAGACTCAAAGAATTTTTGGTAACTTCAGGATATTTGGGGTGGGATTTTGGAACATTCTGCATATTTTGGGGTTTTGGTACCTTGAGATTTTAGTGGAGGTTTTGGGAACTTGAGGATATTTAGAGAATCATTTGAAGGTAATGGCTGAACCACAGAAATTCTGCAGTTTGCCCAATTTCCTCTTTTTAATGATCAGTGCCAATGAGTGGAGAAAAAAGACTAAAACAACGAAAGAAATGAAATAAAAGAATGAAATCAAAAGAGGTGGAAAATCAGCTGTAAGCTGTGTCTGATTGTGGGGCAGCTGCAACCCCCCAGGAGCCCCTGCCCCGCTCCCAGCAGGGCTGTGGGCAGGAGTTTGGGCAGGAGTTTGGGCAGGGCTGTGGGAGGGATTTTGGGCAGGGCTGTGGGAGGGATTTTGGGCAGGGCTGTGGGAGGGATTTTGGGCAGGGCTGTGGGAGGGATTTTCTGGCAGGATTTTTTGGCAGGGTTGTGGGCAGGGTTGTGGGCAGGATTTTTTGGCCGGATTTTTTGGTAGGATTTTTTGGTAGGATTTTGGGACAGGATTGTGGGCAGGGCTGTGGGAAGGATTTTGTGGCAGGACTGTGGGCAGGATTTTCTGGCAGGATTGTGGGCAGGGCTGTGGGAGGGATTTTCTGGCAGGATGTTTGGCAGGGCTGTGGGCAGGGTTGTGGGCAGGGTTGTGGGAAGGATTTTTTGGCCGGATTTTTTGGCAGGATTTTGGGCAGGATTTTCTGGCAGGATTATGGGCAGGGCTGTGGGCAGGATTGTGGGCAGGGCTGTGGGAGGGATTTTCTGGCAGGATTTTTTGGCAGGGCTGTGGGAAGGATTTTTTGGCCGGATTTTTTGGTAGGATTTTGGGCAGGATTTTGGGCAGGATGTTTTGGCAGGATTGTGGGCAGGGCTGTGGGAAGGATTTTTTGGTAGGATTTTGGGCAGGATTTTCTGGCAGGATTATGGGCAGGGCTGTGGGCAGGGCTGTGGGAGGGATTTTCTGGCAGGATGTTTTGGCAGGGCTGTGGGCAGGATTTTTTGGCCGGATTTTTTGGTAGGATTTTGGGCAGAATTTTCTTGCAGGATTGTGAGCAGTGCTTTGGGCAGGATTTTGTGCAGGATTGTGGGCAGGATTGTGGGCAGGATTGTGGGCAGGGCTGTGGCATGTGGGGAGGCACAGAGGGCCTTGGAATGGGGCTGGACCAGCCACGTGCTCCCAGATTGCTCCTCCTGCATGTGAAAAACACCAATCACTTGTTTTTGAAATTTTCAAAGTTTAATAGTAATAAAATGGTTATAAAAAACATAATATAATTAGAGTAATAAAAATTTGGACAATTGGGATTTAGGGCAATAGGAGACAATAAAAACAAAGAGTTAGGGACAGTTCAGGCACCTCTTTGTGGGCAAAATAAGCCTGAAAAAGGACCCACATGGGGTTTGGGGCAAGATTTGGGGGGATTGAGGGGGAAATGGGGCAGGAAAAGGGGGATTTTGGGTGGCAAAGGCTAACAGAGGATTAACCCTTAAAGGCAGCGGCCTGTTGCACACTCATACACCTGATATGTGATGCGTAACTGTGGTTGTGATATTTTGTGAAAATCCCTTTGCTGGGATTTTCTTCTCCTGAGAAGCTGAAGGGCCTCAGCTTCAAGTGTAACCAATTTGTGATCTGCTGCTGTGGGATGCAGCAGTGCTTCCTCCATTGCTCAGTGTGGGATGTTTCTGCTTGGTGGCCAATCCAGGAGGCAGCAGCTCTGGGACTCTCTGGAGTCACAGAACTTTGTTATTCATTCCTTTCCATTCCTGTCTCGCCTTCTGATGAATCTCTCTCTCTGTTCTTTGTAGTACAGTTATAGTGTGGTGTTTTTAATGCAATATATATCACAATATAATAAACCAGCCTTCTGAAATGGAGTCAGGATCTCTCCTTCCCTTCAGCAAGTCCTGACTGCCCAGAAGAGCAGCACAATTCCTACCTGCACTCAAAGACAGGATTGTCTCTGTCAGTGGCAGTTCCTCTCCCCCAGGGCTGAGCAGGCAGGGTTAGGGTTAGGGTTAGGGTTAGGGTTAGGGTTAGGGTTAGCTTCGTTTCTTCTGCTGAGGAGCAATAAATTCCCTTTGTGGGAAAGGTGTCGGTGCCCTGTGGCTGCTGTCTGGTGGGAGTGCCTCACTCCTCTCCTTGAACACGTCTTGCATAGCATGGTTTCTATTTTAACATGATGTTATAACCTAAAACTGTATTTAACAGCCTGCTTCAGACAGTTCATGCTGCCTGTCCCTCTAAGGTAACACATGCAGATCCATTGGGATGTTTGTGAAAGCCAGTCATGGACAGCACTCGTCACCCTGCACAGCCCTGCTCTCCCTGGCAATACCCAAATTCCTGTCTGCAGTTAAACCACTGCAGCACCCTCCAAAATACATCAATTACTAATAAATATATTATTCACAAATGTATTTGGTACTGTTCATTATTCATAAATATATTCATTTTTTATAAACATATTTATTACTTGCAGAGCCCTGCACTCTACTGACAATACCCAAATTCCAGCCCAGGCTGGGCTGCTGGCACTGTCTCAGCAGTTCAAACATTGGAGCACCCTCTAAAATACATCAATTACTAATAAATATATTATTCACAAGTATTTTTGTTATTATTTTTTATTCATAAATCTATATTTTCATGAGTATATTTATTACTTGCAGAGCCCTGCTCTCCACTGGCAATACCCAAATTCCCGTCCAGGTTGGGGTGGTGTCACCTGTCTCAGCAGTTCAAACATTGGAGCACCCTCCAAAATACATCTATTACTAATAAATATATTATTCACAATTATTTTTGTTACTATTTTTTATTCATAAATCTATATTTTCATGAGTATATTTATTACTTGCAGAGCCCTGCTCTCCACTGGCAGTACCCAAATTCCAGCCCAGGCTGGGCTGCTGGCACTGTCTCAGCAGTTCAAACACTGGAGCACCCTCCAAAATACATCGATTACTAATAAATTTATTATTCAAAAATGTATTTGTTACTGTTCATTATTCATAAATATATTCCATTTTTATAAATATATTTATTACTTGCAGAGCCCTGCTCTCCACTGTCACTCACCCAAATTCCCATCCAGGGTTGGGTAGTGTCACCTGTCTCAGCAGTTGAAAAATTGGAGCACCCTTAAAATACATCAATTACTAATAAATATATTATTCACAAATGTATTTGCTCCTAGATATTATTCATAACTATATTTATTTTTTACAAATATGTATATTACTTGCAGAACCCCGCTCTCCACTGGCAGCACCCAAATTCCTGTCTCAGCAGTTCAAACATTGGAGCACCCTCTAAAATACATCAATTACTAATAAATATATTATTCACAAACATACTTCTTATTTAGTATTCATAAATATATTTATTTTGTATAAACATATTTATTACATGTGTTTATCATTCCCATTTACAGCTTTACTAGTAGTACCTCCTTTATAAACAATAGTTCAAAAAATAGCAATTCAAAAGGAGTTAATAAATAAAGATCTAAAAATAAATTTAAATTGGAACATTAAATATAATTTTAAATAAATAAAAATAAAGAAATAGAAATGATATAAATAAATATAAATGTAAATAAATAGAAATAAAATATAAGTAACAAATAAATATACTATAAATATATTAATTAAAATAAAGATAACTTTAAATAAATATGCTAAATAAATATGAATTTAAAGTTTTTAACATAAATAGTTTTTAAATTCTACTTGTTAACAGTATAAAACCCCATTCTTCCCACGCCCCAGAGGATGATCTGCTCGCAGCCACTTTGGACACTGCAGATCTGAGCTTCAGTGGAGACTTGTCCATCTAGAACTGAAAAAAGCATGAGCAGAGGATGAAATGAACACTAATCAATTTCAGATTTCACTGATTAATTGATTTATTCTATTATTAAATTATTTAATCATTAATTTTCTTAATTATTTATTAATGGTATTATTTTGGTTTATTATTTTATTAATTTTATTATGAGTTCACTTTATTATTTTATTATTTTATTAATTGTATTATGAATTTCATTTATTAATTGTATTAATGTTATTTGTTTAGTTTATTTTATTAATGTTACTATCATTGTTATTTATTACATTTATGAATTTCATTGCTTTAGCTTATTATTTTATTAATTTCATTATTAACTATTACATTATATTTTATTAATTCTATTTATGTGTTACACTAATGTTATTATTTCAGTTTATTATTTTATAAATTCTATTGCTAATTCCATTTATTAATGTTATTAATATTTATTCAATTATTAATTTCATTCTTTATTTTTACTATTAATTTTATCAATTTTACTATTTTGTTTTATTTTAAAATATTAATTCTATAATTAATTTATTAATTAATTTTAGTAACGGAATTATTCTTTTTTGTTATTAATTTATAGTTAATCTAATAGTTATTATTTATTCTTTTTATTGATTAATTTATAATTAATTTATTAATTTTATGGAATAATTTATTAACCCTAGCACATTCTTCCCAATCCCCACGGCATTCCCTGCATCCCCCGAGGAGCTGCTCTGTGGCAGCCAGAGCTGGGGCTGCTTCTGTCCCTTCTGTCCCTTCCCCTGGGGCTGATCCTGTCCCCTCTCAGTGTGCCAGGCACACCTGGGGCTGATCCTGTCCCCTCTGTGTGCCAGGCACACCTGGGGCTGATCCTGTCCCCTCTGTGTGCCAGGCACACCTGGGGCTGATCCTGTCCCTTCTGTCCCTTCCCCTGGGGCTGATCCTGTCCCCTCTCAGTGTGCCAGGCACACCTGGGGCTGATCCTGTCCCCTCTGTCCCTTCCCCTGGGGCTGATCCTGTCCCCTCTCAGTGTGCCAGGCACACCTGGGGCTGATCCTGTCCCCTCTCTCAGTGTGCCAGGCACACCTGGGGCTGTTTCTGTCCCCTCTCAGTGTGCCAGTCACACCTGGGGCTGTTTCTGTCCCCTCTGTGTTCCAGGCACACCTGGGGCTGATCCTGTCCCCTCTCAGTGTGCCAGGCACACCTGGGGCTGCTTCTGTCCCTTCTGTCCCTTCCCCTGGGGCTGATCCTGTCCCCTCTCTCAGTGTGCCAGGCACACCTGGGGCTGATCCTGTCCCCTCTGTGTGCCAGGCACACCTGGGGCTGTTTCTGTCCCTTCTGTCCCTTCCCCTGGGGCTGCTTCTGTCCCCTCTCAGTGTGCCAGGCACACCTGGGGCTGATCGTGTCCCTTCTCTCCCATCCCCTGGGGCTGATCCTGTCCCTTCTGTCCCATCCCCTGGGGCTGATCGTGTCCCTTCTCTCCCGTGTCCCCCAGGCCTCGTGCACAGGACTCACATGTCCTCCTGCCCCGTGGACAAACCCGCAGAGATGCTCGACGTGGGGGACAAGGTCTGGGTGAAGCTCATCGGGAGAGAGGTAACCCTGATTGCAGTCCCGTGTCCGGGGTGTTTTAGCGCTGCCAGGTCGCTCATCCTGCTGGTTGTGTGGTTTGCAGGTGAAGGATGACAAGCTGAAGCTCTCCCTCTCCATGAAGGTTGTTCACCAAGGCACGGGGAAGGACCTGGATCCCAACAACGTTTCCCTTGAGTGGGTAAATCTGAGCAGAGCAGAGGGCATGGCTGCCCAGGGGACACGGGGAATGGCTGCCCAGGGGACACGGGGAATGGCTGCCCAGGGGACACGGGGAATGGCTGCCCAGGGGACACGGGGCATGGCTGCCCAGGGGACACGGGGAATGGCTGCCCAGGGGACACGGGGCATGGCTGCCCAGGGGACACGGGGAATGGCTGCCCAGGGGACACAGGGCCTGGCTGCCCATGGGGGCACGGGGAATGGCTGCCCAGGGGACACGGGGCATGGCTGCCCAGGGGACACGGGGCATGGCTGCCCAGGGGGACATGGGGCCTGGCTGCCCATGGGGACACGGGGAATGGCTGCCCAGGGGGCATGGGGAATGGCTGCCCAGGGGACACGGGGCCTGGCTGCCCAGGGGACACAGGGCCTGGCTGCCCAGGGGACACGGGGCATGGCTGCCCATGGGGACACGGGGAATGGCTGCCCATGGGGACACGGGGCATGGCTGCCCAGGGGACACGGGGCCTGGCTGCCCAGGGGGACATGGGGCCTGGCTGCCCATGGGGACACGGGGAATGGCTGCACAGGGGGACACGGGGAATGGCTGCCCAGGGGACACAGGGCCTGGCTGCCCAGGGGACACGGGGCCTGGCTGCCCATGGGGACATGGGGCCTGGCTGCCCAGGGGACACGGGGAATGGCTGCCCATGGGGACACGGGGCCTGGCTGCCCATGGGGACATGGGGCCTGGCTGCCCAGGGGACACGGGGAATGGCTGCCCATGGGGACACGGGGCATGGCTGTCCAGGGGGGCATGGCTGCACAGGGGACATGGCTGCCCAGGGGACATGGGGCATGGCTGCCCAGGGGACATGGGGCCTGGCTGCCCAGGGGACACAGGGAATGGCTGCCCATGGGGCATGGGGCATGGCTTCCTATGGGGCACGGGGCATGGCTGCTCAGGGGACACGGGGAATGGCTTCCACTGCCAGAGGGCAGGGCTGTGTGGCAGCAGCTTTCTGAGGACAGAGAGCAGCACAACTTTTCCAGGCACTGTGCTGGGAAAGGCTGTGAGAAGGTCAGAGAACAGAATGAGAAACAGTTCTTACCGTCACTCACCGCACCTGTCGTTGTGAACATGTGGAACGTGTTATGGAGATTTGTTTACCAAAGGGTGGTTTCTTAATTAACCTGTGGTGATGGTGTTTTGATTAGAGGACCAATTAAGTCTATCTGTATTGTAACTGTCTATAAAAGCAATGGGTTTCTTAAAAAGGATAGATTATTGATCAGTCTTCTGTGAATCATGCTAATTATCACCCGGCCGGGGGACAGGGATGGATGGGATCTTGGGAATGAGGAATTGTTCCGTGAGGGGCTGGGATGAAATTCCCAGAGAAGCTGTGGCTGGCCCTGGATCCCTGGCAGTGCCCAAGCCAGGTTAGCTCTGCTCTTTGGGTTTAGAAAGTTTTACTTTGAGAGTGTCCTGGTTTTGCATGGGAGACTTGCAGGAAATCCAGGACTGCTGAACAACTGACCAATATGATCCAGCAGAAGCCTTTATAACACTAGATAACGCTTTTATAGATCCTACAAGCTACTAAGTACTCACTGCTTGATTGGTGCCTTTTTCTTGCCCCCTCGTTTTCTGCCTGCATTTCTCACAGTCTGTGACTGGTTGCAGGGCAGGTGTTTCACAGCCCTCTGTTATCCTGTTCTTGTGGTCTTGGTATTCGGTTTCTCATCCTCTTCTTTCTGACTTTAGCACAATTTATGTTCCAATAGCCTTGAGGAATCCCTGAGGCTTTGACAGCAAACTCAGGAGCAGGCTGGCTGGTGCCACTGTGGCCTAACCCCTGCACTGCAGCAGGAGGCATTTACAGGAGTGATTATGGACGCAGGACAACCCCAATGTAGGGAATCATGTGCTCTGGCTCCGTGAGTGAGAAGGCTGAACAAATGCTTTATTAAGCTAGGTTAAATTACACTAATACTAGACTAAATGACATACTAAAGATGTACTACACTAAAGGATACTAAAGAAAACCCTGACTGTCTGAGACAGCCAGCCACAGCTTTGACCCAGTTGGCCAAGGAGTCAAAACAACCTTCACCAGTTGTAATTTGTCCAATTAACAAATCACTTTGGGTAAACAGTCTCCATAACACATTCCACATGTGCAAAACAACAGCAACAGTGAATAGAGATATGAATTGTGTTCTCTTCTCTGAGCTTCTCACTGCCTTTCCCTAGGAGAAATCCTTGGGAACTTGTGCCTGCTGCTCTCTGTGAAGAGAGCTGCGACCACAAGTGATCTCAAAATCAGTGAAATCTCAAATTAGCAAACCAAAACCACTACACCAAATAACCTTTAAAAGCCTTGTGGTCGTACAAAAATGTAAAAGCCTTTTGTTTGTACAAAAATGAGGGATTAAAGATGAGAATGGATTGAAAATGGAGCTGTTCTTGTCCTTCCAGCCAGGATGAGAGGAAGAAACGCACCTTCAGGGACTACACGAGCCAGAAGATCACCCTGGAGGCTGTGCTGAACACGGTGTGCAAGAAGTGTGGCTGCAAAGGTGGGACTGGGCTGCTGCTTTATGGCTCTGTCCCAGCCAGGCAGTGACCCTTGGTGGGCTTGTATCAGTGTCTGTCCCAAGGTTGGAATCCCAAAATGATTTGGGTTGGAAGGAACCTTAAATCCCACCTGATTCTAGTCCCCAGGGACACCTTCCACCATCCCAGGCTGCTCCAAGCCCCAATGGCCAGCCTGGCCTTGGACACTTCCAGGGCAGCCCCAGCTGCTGACATGGTTACATGTGGTTGTAAGGACTGAATTTTGGTTCCATGTTTGTCCTTTAGGGGAGGGAGGTCTTTATCTCTTGTTACAGAACCAAAAGATTTAATTCAAGTCCTTAAATTATTACTTAAAATCACACCCTTTGGGCTACTGGTGAGGCCACAAAGGTGATGAAGGGCTGGAGAGATGAGGAGAGACTGAGGGAGCTGGGCCTGGTTGTTGTGGAGAAGAAAACTGAGATGGAATCCCATAAATCCACATAAATATCCCCAGGGGGTGTCAAAGGATGGTGCAGACTCTGCTCAGGGACAGGACAAAGAGTGATGGCCAGAAAGTAAAATACAATGAGCTCCACCTGACTGTGAGGAAGAGCTTCTGTCTGTGGGGAGTGGCAGAGAACAGGGAGGGAATGGAGTCTGCCTCTCTGGAGCCATCCCAACCCCCTGGATGTCCCCCTGTGTCACCTGCTCTGGGTGATCTCCAGAGGTCTCTTTAACCCCAACCATTCTGTGCTCCCTGCTGGGAGGCAGAATCATTTAGGGTGGAAAACAGCTCCAAGAACATCAAGTCCCAGCTGTGACCAATGCCCACCTTGTCCCCAGCCCAGAGCTCTGAGTGTCACAACCAGGAATTCCTTGGACACCTGCAGGGATGGGCACTCCAAGCCTCCCTGGGCAGCCCCTGCCAAGGCCTGAGCTCCCTTTCCATGGGGAAATTCCTGCTGTGCCCACCCTGAGCCTGCCCTGGCCCAGCCTGAGGCCGTTCCCTCTGCTCCTGTCCCTGTTCCCTGGAGCACAGCCCGACCCCCCCGGCTGTCCCCTCCTGTCAGGAGCTGTGCAGAGCCACAAGGTCCCCCCTGAGCCTCCTTTGCTCCAGGCTGAGCCCCTTCCCAGCTCCCTCAGCCCCTCCTGGGGCTCCAGCCCCATTCCCTGAGCTGCACAGAGCCCCTGCCCTCACCTGCCATCCGTGTTGTAGTGCAGCTCCATGACAGCCCCGCTGTGTCCCTTCAGGGTGGCAAAGTTGTCACAGTCCCCGTAGACGTTCCAGAGCACTGGGGACACCGAGGGACAGGTGAGCACAGGAGAGGCCCAGGAGCAGCCTGTGCTGTGCAGGGAGCTGATCTCTGGGGCTTCAGCAACGTGCAGGATGGACCATCCCCACTGCTGGGTCCCAGCAGGTTGTTAAGAAGCAAACAAACCTTCAGCCGGTGATCCCACTGTGAGCAACCATCAGTGGAAGCTCCAGCTCAGTTGGTGGGACACTGGAGCTGTGTCTCAGTGCTAAAACCAAGGTTGTGCCCTGCTAAAATGATGTCCTGCCTGGTTCAGCAGTGTGACGATGATTTTGTGGTGCCTTTCAGTAGATTTATTCAAGTTGCTGAGGTACAAGGTGGGGTTTTTTTTGTGCAGGAGTTCTTGCTGTGCCCTACTTGTGTTATTTAGAGGAAATGGTTAATGGGGCTCGTGCTATTCTGGAGGAGGTTAATGCTGAGTGTGGCCTCTGTAGTTGTAGAGAAGTATCCTTAAAATACTATTTGAAAGAATTATTTCTATTTAAAGAACTATTATGTATAAACCACTATTTTAAAGAACCCCCAAAACCAGGATTATGCCTATTTTCAATCTGCTTTTTAATGGTGTCTCCTCCTAACAGCAGGTGCCAGCTCTCCAAATTTCCCCTGCAGCTCTTAGTAGGTCAACTTTGATGTCTCCAGAGTAGAAAGGGTAGAACCAGAAGAGCTGAATGTCTCTCTCTTTGTGGCTTTAGCTCATTTTCCAGGTGCCAATCACAGCACTTTACCTTTCTCCATTCTTTTCTGGGCTGATTAAGCTCTTGCAGAGACAGATTTTTACTTGTTGAGACAAGAATATTTTCTCTTTTGCCTGACTAATCCCTCCAGAATGACCTGGGTTATGTTTGTTCCCTGTGCTGTTTAATCAGGGCATGTTCAACCAGCTGAAATTTCAGGATAAAAAATGTCCAGTGTAGATTTTTTCCTTGTGATTGATAATCAAAAGAGCTTTGGCAGCACTTCAGGTGTATGAGATGCATTTGTTAAAAAAAGAACAAAAAAAAAGGAAAAGGGGCTGGGTCGTTCCTTCAAACACCTTTTGTTTCCAGGTCACTTTGCCAAGGAGTGTTTCATGCAGCCTGGAGGAACCAGATACAGCCTCATTCCAGAGGAGGAGGAAGAGGAGGGGGCAGCAGCAGCACGTGAAGGGGACAAAAAGATCAGCCAGGCTGAGGAGTCTTCAAAAAAGAGGAAAAAGGTACAAGGTAGCCTCTGGCTGGCCTGGAAAAGGAAATGGAGGATGAGAATTTGCTCTGTAGTTACAACTGAGTTACTCCAGCAAGGTGGGTGTGAGTAGCCAGGTGTGGGCTGAGAAGGTGCCTCAGTTTGGGGCAGATTCTGTAGCAAAACAGGAACCTCCTCTGCAGATTTCTCATTAATTCTTAGGTTTTCTCCTGTTATTGTCAAGTTCCCTTCAAGCTGGTTTTGTGCTACAACACACAGCCCTCAAAAGATATTCTTAGAGTGGGAAAAAGATGATTATTGTTTTCCTAATCTTTGTGAGGCTCTGCAGGAATTGCTTCAGAGTCCTGTGATTCCTGTCTTCCTCCTTTCTCCTGCCCTCACACCCTTCTTTGATCTGGACTCAGTGCCCTGCTGGCTCCAGGGGTATCCTGACCCTGCCAGAGCTGTGGGAATTGGGTTTGTCTGCACACTCTGGGGGAAAATCCCTGGCTGTGTTTGTACAGGGAGCATTCCCAGGCTCCAGAGCAATTTCTGTCCCTGTGGAAATGGCATCAGATCAGAGACATTTCCCAGGCTGTGTTTGACCTCTGGCTCGGAGCAGGATGAGATAAAATAAAACACAGGTGAGGCTTGAAGCCAAGCCAGGAGCTTTTGGTGGTCAGGGCTATTCAGAGATGAGTATTCACAGAATCCCAGAGGGTTTGGGGTAGAAGGGACCTTAAATCCCATCCCACCCCTGCCATGCTCCCAGGTGGCTCCAAGCCCAGTCCAGCCTGGCCTGGGACACATCCAGGGGCAGCCACAATCCAGTTCAAGACTTCAATAAATTGATTCTTCCATCAGCCCCTTCACAGTCCCACTTTTTATTACTCTTCCAAAACCCTTTCTCTGTTTTCCCCCTCCTTCCAGCTCTGTGGCCTCTCTGTATCCCTGGAGAGTGGCATCAGGCAGAAAAGGCTCAAGTTATTTAAATGTTTTAGGGAAAAATTACACAAAGAAGTGCACAAACAGCTTGTTATCCCACCCCTGCCCATCCACCAGCATGGGGGTTCCCAGTGGAGTCTTGCCCTGCTGACACTACAGGAAATGTGGGTCACTGTCCTGAATTTGTTCCTGATTTTTTGGGGGCTGGTGGATTAATAGCTTTCCTTGAAATCTCCCTTGTTCCTTTGATCTCCCTCCCTTCTCAAGGGTGACATCAAAAGTTGTCAGATGTTTTCCAGAGCTGGAATAATAAAACTTGGAGCTTTTTTGGAGGCAGGATGTGGGATCCTGGAGATGAATGGTCCCCTTGTAGTCTGGAGTGCCTGCTGTGATCTTGTCTGGGAGCCACCATGTGCTTCACTGCGTGCCTGGAGCCCAGGGATTTACAGCACGTGGAAATAGCTCACTGCATTCAGGGACAGTCTCCTTGCTGACCTGTCCCCTCCCATGTGTGTGACACCAGTGTGGTTTTTAAATGAGAGGAGGGAGCTGCCAGCTCCCAAGGGATTCCATCTCCGCTGGGTGTCAGAGCCATAAAATTGATTTTTGTGATTGTTCAGGATCAGCATTTTGTGCTTTCCTGGATCTGATGTTTCCTTGCAATTTCTGGGGTTTTTCTCCTTTTCCCAGAGCTTCCTCTCTTGAGACACTCCAGGATCCTCACCCCCTTTTTTTTTTACCTTGCCTTCCCAGTGATTCCCACCTCCTGTTTTCCCTCCTGCCTGAGCCCCCCCACCCAGTATTCCCAGGCTGGAGCTGGATTCGGGTCTCTGTGTGGGAGTGGCACTGGTGTGACAGTGACACATCCTTGGGTGGCAGCACTGAGCCCTGTCCTGTCTCCTGTAATCCCTGAGAAAATGGGTGATGCAGGGAGAAAGGGAGAGGCTGGAGGGTGTGCTGGGAAGGGGCTGGAGAATCCTGAGGGAGCTGGAAAGGGGCTCAGCCTGAGAAAAGGAGGCTCAGGGGGGCCCTTCTGGCCCTGCACAGCTCCTGCCAGGAGGGGACAGCTGGAGGATGCTCCCAGGGAATGAGGGGAGGGCTGAGAGCAAACAGCCTCAAGTTGTGCTGAGGGAGGTTTAGGGTAGCCACTGCACAGCCCACAGCAAATTAGAAAAAATTGACATTTAAAGGTTTTCCACGTGTGTGCTGCCGGACAGACCAGAGCCATGGCGGACAGACCAGAGCCATGGCGGACAGACCAGAGCCATGGCGGACAGACCAGAGCCATGGCAGACAGACCAACGCCATGGCGGACAGACCAGAGCCGTGGCAGACAGACCAACGCCGTGGCAGACAGACCAACCTCATGGCGGACAGACCAACGCCATGGCGGACAGACCAGAGCCGTGGCAGACAGACCAGAGCCGTGGCAGACAGACCAGAGCTGTGGCAGACAGACCAGAGCCGTGGCAGACAGACCAGAGCCATGGCAGACAGACCAGAGCCATGGCGGACAGACCAGAGCCATGGCGGACAGACCAACCACATGGCAGACAGACCAGAGCCATGGCGGACAGACCAACGCCATGGCGGACAGACCAGAGCCATGGCAGACAGACCAGAGCCATGGTGGACAGACCAGAGCCATGGCAGACAGACCAACCTCATGGCGGACAGACCAGAGCTGTGGCTGACAGACCAGAGCCATGGCGGACAGACCAGAGCCATGGCAGACAGACCAACACCATGGCAGACAGACCAACCTCATGGCGGACAGACCAGAGCTGTGGCTGACAGACCAGAGCCATGGCGGACAGACCAGAGCCATGGCAGACAGACCAACACCATGGCAGACAGACCAGAGCCATGGCAGACAGACCAACCTCATGGCGGACAGACCAACACCATGGCAGACAGACCGACGCCATGGCAGACAGACCAACCTCATGGCGGACAGACCAGAGCCATGGCGGACAGACCAGAGCCATGGCAGACAGACCAACACCATGGCAGACAGACCAGAGCCATGGCGGACAGACCAGAGCCGTGGCGGACAGACCAACGCCATGGCGGACAGACCAGAGCCATGGCAGACAGACCAGAGCCATGGTGGACAGACCAGAGCCATGGCAGACAGACCAACCTCATGGCGGACAGACCAGAGCCGTGGCAGACAGACCAGAGCCATGGCGGACAGACCAGAGCCATGGCGGACAGACCAACCACATGGCAGACAGACCAGAGCCATGGCGGACAGACCAACGCCATGGCGGACAGACCAGAGCCATGGCAGACAGACCAGAGCCATGGTGGACAGACCAGAGCCATGGCAGACAGACCAACCTCATGGCGGACAGACCAGAGCTGTGGCTGACAGACCAGAGCCATGGCGGACAGACCAGAGCCATGGCAGACAGACCAACACCATGGCAGACAGACCAACCTCATGGCGGACAGACCAGAGCTGTGGCTGACAGACCAGAGCCATGGCGGACAGACCAGAGCCATGGCAGACAGACCAACACCATGGCAGACAGACCAGAGCCATGGCAGACAGACCAACCTCATGGCGGACAGACCAACACCATGGCAGACAGACCAACCTCATGGCGGACAGACCAGAGCCATGGCGGACAGACCAGAGCCATGGCAGACAGACCAACACCATGGCAGACAGACCAGAGCCATGGCGGACAGACCAGAGCCGTGGCGGACAGACCAACGCCATGGCGGACAGACCAGAGCCATGGCAGACAGACCAGAGCCATGGCAGACAGACCAACCTCATGGCGGACAGACCAGAGCCGTGGCGGACAGACCAACACCATGGCAGACAGACCAGAGCCATGGCGGACAGACCAACCTCATGGCGGACAGACCAGAGCCGTGGCAGACAGACCAACGCCATGGCGGACAGACCGACGCCATGGCGGACAGACCAACGCCGTGGCGGACAGACCAACGCCGTGGCGGACAGACCAACGCCATGGCGGACAGACCAACGCCGTGGCAGACAGACCAACGCCATGGCGGACAGACCAACGCCGTGGCAGACAGACCAACGCCGTGGCAGACAGACCAACGCCATGGCGGACAGACCAACGCCATGGCGGACAGACCAACGCCGTGGCAGACAGAGCAGAGCCGTGGCAGACAGAGCAGAGCCGTGGCTGTTCTCCCCTCTCCTTGCACCTTCAACACAAGAGTGGGTAGCTGCCCCCTCCTCTTTCCCAGAGCAGGGCAGGACCGCACTGAGGTGCAGGGTAAGAGCCAGCAAACACGGAGCCACTGGCGCGGAATCCCCACGCTGACTCTCCCCTGGAGCAGGAGAAGGCAGGGGGATTGCTCCTACTCTGACCCCATCTCTGCTTCAAACCTCTCCTGACTTCCCTGCCATCTCAGCAACCTGGATGTTTTGAAGGTTTATGGAGGGGTTCTCCCCCCTGCCCCCTGACTTCTCTTTGAAGTTTTCACTCCCTTGCCTGTTTTTCCCTTTTTATACCCATATCCCATCCAGATATTTGGGAAAAATCCTTCACAGAAAGGGTTGATAAAATTGTCCTGGCACTGGTGGAGTCCCCATCCCTCCTAAACCACGTGGATGTGGCAGCTGGGGATGTGCTGGGGCCGTGGGTTGGACTGGCTGGTCTTGGGGGGCTTTTCCAACCTAAACAATTCCAGGATTCCATGGTGCTGTGCCAGGAATGAGCCCTGGAGCTGTCTGGGACAGCTGGGCAGGCCCAGGCTCCGTGTCCCCTTCTCCTCCTGGGGTCACGGGGTGAAGGAGCTCCTGTGGGAACTGCAGTGTCCCCTGCTGAGGTTGTGTGGGAGGCAGGAGGCTGGGAATGGCTAAGCCCTTCTCATCCTGCTGCCTTTGTCTTCCAAGAAAAATCCTGCAGTGCTGACTGAGGGATAACCCCTTGCATTGAAATTCTCCAAGTCTATCCCATCTTCTGCTCACACAACCTCAAATTTGGGGGTTTGGATCCATTTCAAAGTTCCTTACAGGCTTTAGGAACAGTGGAAACAGCTCATCCCTGAGGTGGTTTTGGGTGGCCTTTGGGGTTGGGGCTTTTTAATGACTTTGCTGCTCTTTTCCCCACCTGGTGGAAGATTTCCAGACCTTCCTGCAGATCTTCATGTTAAAACCACACCTAAGTATGTTTGTTCTGTGACCTGAGGCTCATCCAGCCTTGGTCCATCCTCAGTTTTACTGGTTTTACTGGTTCTTCCGTGGCATTGAGAGGGCACAGCCCCTCACGCATTGTCTTCATTGAAATGTTTCTGAATCTGGCTGTCTTTATATACTGCTCTAGGCTGCTTGTTCTCCTCAGCTTCATTCTGACTGCTCCTCCAGCAAAGGATGCAGAAACACCTTTAGATTGGTGTAATGAATCTTGTTTGGAATGAAATGGGCTGGTGGAATGAGGATAAAGAGTAACATGAAGAGGCCTAGAGGATTCCTGGCACGCCCCTGGGCATGCAGACAGACATTAGGAATCCATTTCAGTTTTTCACGAGGACGGGACACTAACTCTTGGAATGGGATCTTAATTCCTCAGAAGGGTCTGGTGAAAAATATTTCAACTTCTTGGACAGTTCTGGGCACTCCCCTCTTATCTCAACCCCTAATACCTTTAGGAGGAATGAGCTGCTGTAACATTCTGAGAGCACAGCCTGGAGCAGTTTCCTCACAAAGGACGGGAGGGAGCCTGGAGTGCTGCAGGGGCCCCTCTTGGAGGAGTTTCTGGAGCAGTAGGGAAAGAATTCCATGAAAACCAGCGCTCAGGCTCCAGCCCAGCCTGCTGCTGCCCTGCTGGCAGCTCCAGCAGGGGCTTGGAGAGAGGTTTTGGAGCACTTTTGTTGGGTTCTGCTGTGCTAATTGCATAGGTGGGGCAGGATGTGCAAAGAGCCGTGAAGTGCAGCTCTGTGTGCTGAGAGCCCTCTGCACTGAGAGCTGCTTGGGCCAAATCCTCTCCAAATATTGCTCCAAAGTGCAGTGCTTGGGGTGCTGGGTGTGCCCAGGGCTGAGCTGAGCCCCATCCAGCCTGGCTGGAGAGCATTTGGCAGCTCAGGGTGTCCCTGCAGGCACAAACCTGGGCTTTGCTGGGCAGGCCCTGAGCTGCAAACACCCCCTGCACACTGATGTCCCTGGTGACCTCAGTGCTGGTCCAGGGCTGGGATGCTGGATTGAAGGAAGGGTCTGGGGGAGGGTGCTGCTCCTGCAGGAGGATTTTGCAGCAGTGCTGCCTCCTGCTACTGAAAATCATAAAATCGTGGAATGGGTTGGGTTGGAAGGACCTTAAATCCCATCCAGTGCCACCCGTGCCATGGGCAGGGACACCTTCCTCTGTCCCAGACTGCTCCAAAGCCTTTCCAGCCATGGAGCAGCCATAGTTTTTCCTCTGGGAATGCTCAGCTCTCCTTGTTTCCTGCTGCACTTCCAGCCCAGGCTGCGTTTGCTGTTCTGCCTGCACTTCTGCACTGGAAGAATCAAAGATCCTGGAATATCCAGGCTTGGAAAAGACACACACAAGGATCACTTAGTTCAGCTCCTGGCCCTGCACAGAAACACCCAAGAACCCCACTGTGTGCCAGAAAAGGGATTTGTCTCTCTTGGAGTGATCTTGGCTGTTAGAAGCTCCTAAAAGGGGGAGAGTGAGGGTTTGTTGATTTTTTCAGGCAGCACAGTGGCCATGTGTGCTTTTTGTCCCCTGCTCCATCCCAGGAGTGTGTGTGACATCCTGTCGTGCCTTCAGCCCTCACATCCTGAAAAAGTTTCCCAAGCTCTGGAATGAAACTCTTGGTTGTGAAGGTCCTGTCAAACTTTCTCACCATGTGCACCGCTGGAAAAGCTTGAGAAAACTCTCCTTGCTGCATCTCTTTCTCTGAAGGATTTAACTCCTTCCCATCCTCTTAGGACTGGGAAGATTTGCATCTGCCTTTCCTTTGTGGGTCAGGGACTTTGTGGTGAGTCTTGTTGTTACCCCACAGGAAAACAGACCTAGTTTTAGGTGACATTATTTGCTGTTATGGAGCTAAAATGTGCCAAGGGCCTGGTGGGTGTGGAGCCACTCCATGCTCTGCTCCCTGCCCTGGAATCCCAGAGGACTCTGGTGGATGCTCGGCTCTGGGTGTTATCTCTGCTCTTCCAGCTCCCTAAAAAAGTTGTTCTGTTTGATTAAAAATCAGCTGCCAGCTCATTTCCTTTTCCCCCTGGGCCTGCTGCTTGGACACCCAATCCAATTTGGGCACAGGAGCTTAAAAGCTGGGTTAGTCAGAGCCCTGACCTGAGCTTGCTGGGCCACATTCCTCACTGGGGCTGTCTAAGCCTGTTCCAGGGCTTTGGTCCCCTCAGTGGCCACCTCTGCTCCCTGAAACCCTCCTTGGCTTCTCGGCTTGTGTCCTCAAATAGGGCAAAAATTCCTGATCAGCCCCTCTGGAGCCAGGCTGGCAGAGCTGGGGGTGCTCCCCTGCAGAGGAGAAGGCTCCAGGGAGAGCTCAGAGCCCTTGCAGGGCCTGAAGGGGCTCCAGGAGAGCTGCAGAGGGACTGGGGACAAGGCCTGCAGGGCCAGCACACAGGGAATGGCTCCCAGTGCCAGAGGGCAGGGCTGGATGGGATCTTGGCAATGAGGAATTGTTCCCTGGCAGGGTGGGCAGGGGCTGGGCTGGAATTGCCAGAGCAGCTGGGGCTGCCCCTGCATCCCTGGCAGTGCCCAAGGCCAGGCTGGACACTGGGGCTGGGAGCACCTGGGACAGGGGGAGGTGTCCCTGCCATGGCAGGGGTGGCGCTGGGTGGTTTTTCAGCTCCCATCCAACCCAACCCAAACCACTCTGTGATCCTCAGGGCCTTTTGCCAGGAACGTCTCTCAGGCACTGCTTGGCCATGGCTGGAGTTGGTGGGGCCGTGCTGGAGCCTGGTGCTGCTGTGCTGGCACAGAAAGCTGCAGCTGTGCATTAACCAGTGCAAGGTGCAGTTATTTTGGAGGCCCATTCAGCTGCTTCCCTTCACTTCCCAGAGCCAAGGGGAGGGAACACCGGAGTTTTTGCAGGATGGGCTTTACCAGGCCCTGGGGAGCTGCTGGCAGCATTCCTGCTCCCTGCTGGAAGGGGATGCAGGGGATGAGCCCTGGGATCAGTCAGATCCTTTCCCCAGGCCTGTGCCCTGATTAAATCTCCCCAAATTGCCATCCTGCATCATTAACACTGCTGGTCTGCTTTGGGGTGGTCCAGTGTCCCCCAGGTCTGATCTCAGGTAAGCTCTGCCTGCTGCTTTGTCACAAATTGGAGGGTTTAGATCCATTTCAGGGCTCCTCAGGGCTTTATTGCAGCACCAGCTGTTCTGTGCTGCAGCCGAGGCTCCGTCTGGAGCTCCTGGTTCAGGGCTTTGCAGAAGCACAGCATGAGGGGCTCTGCAGGAGAGAGCAGCAGAGGAGGGTGGAAGAGAAGTTTGGGAAGAGGAGGGTGTGCAAAGAAAACAGGCAGGAGGGTGTATGAGGAATCACGAGGATGGGGTGCAGTGGGAAGTTGGGGAGCAGGACATGGTGCCATGGGAAGATGAGGAGCAAGATGGGGTCCAGGACAAACTGGGGAGCAGGAAGGGGTGCAGAGGAAATTGAGCAGGAAGGGGCACAGAGGAAGTTGGGAAAGAGGAGGGGGTGGTGAAATCTTCAGGGAGGTTGTGCAAGGGAGCCACATCTTGCAGGAGGGCACTGACCTTGTCCTGCTGCTCCACTGTGCTCTCCTGCCTGGAGCTGGCAGTGTTTGGATGTTCCAGTGCTCCTGTCCTGGCAGCCTGGGGCTGCAGGGATGGTGCTCATGGCTGGTTTAGAAACCAAATTTTTGGGAAAAAAGCTTATCCTTCCAACTTTTATTAATAAAGAACAATGAAATAATAGAATGATAGCAAGAACTCTCCTTCCGTGAATGATCCGCTGTTTTCCAGCTGTGGATTTCCACGTTGCTGCCCCTCTGCTCCGACTCCTGCCCTGCACGCTGGGGGCTGGCAGTGCTGCTTAACTCTGCCTCCTGGGGCACCGTGCCCTTTGCACGCAGGAACAGGCCCAGAAAGGCTCGTGCTGCCCTGCTGAGCAGCAGGGGAGGGCATTCCCACATTGCCAGGCTTCTCCTGTGTTTCGCTAGGAGAAGAAGAAGAAGAAGAAGCACAAGGCCAGGCAGTCCTCGGAGTCAGACTCGGACAGCTCGGCCTCGGACAGCGACGGAGCTCAGCCCTCCAGCAAGAGGCCCAAGCACTCCAGGAAAACCCAGCAAGGCTCCCAAGAAGAAGAAGAAAAAGCACAAGAAGTAGCCCTGGGGGTGAGCAGCGCCAGGCTGGGCTGCTGCCACGGCCATTCCCTGGTGCAGCCAGCAGGGACCAGCAGCTCCTGCTCCAGGGACGGGGAGTTCATTTCAAAGTAACATGAGGTGTTACCGGTGTTGACTTGGCTACGAGCTGTCCCCTGTCACCTTGGGCACAGGCTGCCCCTTTGTCCTACAGCTGCTGCCAGCACAGGCTCATGACACCCTGCGGGGCACCCCTGCTGTGCCACAGCCTGTGACAGCTGAGGGACAGCAGCCCTGCAGAGCTTGGGGTGGCGCAGCCAGGCCCACACCGTGCTGGGGACAGGGTTTGGTGTTGCTGGGCACCGTGGTGGGACCACAGCCCCCGGCACAGAGCTCTGGGCTGCAAAGCTGCCCCGGCTCCCTCGGTCTCTGCAAACAACTGGGAGTGGAGGAGCAAGGAGCAAATGGGGGAGTGGAGATACTGGGAGTAAACATGGACTGTGGAGTGTTTGCTGCCTTGGAAAGGGATGGAAAATAAATCTCTGCTCTCTCCCGCTGTACTTTGTACCTGCTCCTTTCTTCAGTACCCTCCATTGCCTTCATCTTGGGCAGGGGGAGAACAGTGCTGGCTGTGTGGAGGAGATGGGAAGGGTTTTTTTTGGGAAGTTCTGGCTGCTGCCCCAGGTTCCCTGGGGTGGGAAGGGGGAGTGTGGTGAGGTAACCCATAGGAGAAGCCTTCTGGAGGGAGCATAAATCTTGTAACTGGAGCTGAAGTCAGGGGAAGGGATGGCAGGGGGAGAGTGCCAGGAGCAGCTCAGCCCTGCTGGGACAGATGTGGAGGGGGGAAGGAGCTGCCCCTGTGGCCTCTGCTCTGCCGGGAGCTGGGGTTGGCAGCTGTTGGTGTGGCAGGAGGAGTTGGGACAGCTGATGCAGCCTCCCCTTATCCCTTTTCCTTCCCTGTGCTTCCCACCCCAGCTCCCCATGGCTGCATCCCCCTTTGGGGCCATTTCCCTTCCCAAGCCCGGACACAGGAGCTCAGGGCTTTGTTCCAGGGCAGCCTGCCCCTCTGCTGGGGCTGGGGGCTCCCTGCTGCCCCGGGGGATTGGCCTGCCTGGTAGGGGCATTCCCGGGGAGCGCAGGGCCAGCCAGGACGATCCCCGCAGCGTGGAGGAGAGGCTGGCATGGGCTACTGGGACCACTGGCCATTAACCCCCTCGCTGCCGTCCCTGTGGGTACCTGCCCAAAACGCCTTTTCCCGAGTAAACCTAGCACACAGCTGTAACAACACCTTTATTATTTTTCCATGTGACTTTTCCCACAATCAATTAAAAAAGAACCCAACAACAAACCACGAAACCACCACCCGAGCCCCTCGAGCCCCTGCAGGCGCCGGGCGGGGCCAGGGGCGGCCCCGCTGGGGCAGCGGCTCCGAGCCCACGGGAAGCCGTGCCTGGCACGGGGCCAGGAGGTGGGGACGATGTGGCACCGGGTGACAGGCAGGGGACCTGGGACAGCGTCTATGTCGCCTTCTCGTAGGTGCGGGTGGAGACGACGTTGCCCATGGTGAGAGTCTGGGGGCAGAGAGGTGGGGGATGTTAGTGCTGCCCTGCCCAGCGCCGAGCTGAGCTCTTCCCGCTTCAAACCATTTCTGAGGTGGGAACGTCAAAATAAAACCAGTTCCGAAGTGGGAACATCAGAATAAAACCACTTCCTTACCAGAACTAATTTCCCATCCTTCAGCTCCCGGACCAGCGATGTCTCCTTCCCCTCCCACTTCTGCACGTGGACGAGTTTGCCTCCATCTAGCGTGACCAAGGACTGCAGGGAGGGATTGAGACCCACAGTTACTCTCCTCTCTGGGGGTTATCCCTCAGAGGGGGACCCTGGAGCCCCGCAGGGCTCGGGGTCAGCCTGGGGGCGCCACCGCGGGGATGCCCACCTGGCACCATCCCCGCCTGGCTGGGTCAGCCGCGCTCAGCCCAGCCTGGATCCTGCACTGGGTCACGGCCTCGGCTGTCCCCCTGTGACCCCCGGTGCCACCGGCACGGTCACCCTGCCCTCCGTGCCCCGGGGCCACGTCCCGCTCCGGGGCCACCCGGACCTGTCCCGGCCGCGCTCCCAAGCGCTGCTCGCCGGCTCCGGCGGGGACCGGAGAGGCGGGGCAGGGATCGGGGCTTGGAACCGAAGCTTCCCTGCCCTGCAGGGCCCGCCGAGGGTTTTTGGAGCGGCTGATGCAGCGAACGCGCCTCTGCTCGCCGCGCTGCTGTTTGCACAGAGCCTCTGCTGACTCAGCCCCGAGAGCCCGGCCCGTGCCAAGGTTACTGTGACAGCGCCGGCCACGGCACGCAGGGCGGGGTTGTGCCGGGACAGCCGCTGGCACCAGCACTGGCACCGCCTGCCTGTCCCCATTGTGCCCTACGCCCCCCACCCAGCCCCTCCAGAGCCGGGGGCTGCCCTCGGTGCCCCCATGGCTGGGGCCTGTCCAGAGCCCGGGTGTGCTCCAGCCCCAGATCCCCACAAGGCTCTGGGTGCTCCCTCAGACCCCAATTTCCCCCACAGCTGGGTCCCCCCACTGCTCAGCTGTCCAGAAGTTTGGGTTCCCGCAGGGTTTGGGTGCCCCACAGCCAGAGGGCAGGGATGGATGGATGGAATACTGGGGAGAAATTCCTCCCTGGGAAGGGGTGAGGCCTTGGCACAGGGTGCCCAGAGCAGCTGTGGCTGCCCCTGGATCCCTGCAAGGGTCCAAGGCCAGGCTGGATAGGGCTTGGAGCAGCCTGGGACCTGGAAGGTGTCCCTGCCATGGCAGAGGTGGCACTGGATGAACTTTAAGGTCCATTCCAACCCAAACCATTCCATGCTATCCCGGGTGTCCCACAACTCCTGGCACCCCAGGGCTGACCCCATCCTGTCCAGCCCCGTGCCCCGGGCAGCCGTCCTGGCCCCGGCGACACATCACGTGCCCCCTGGCCCCGGCCGAGGGACACCCCAAGGGCACGTCCCGGGCTGTGGCAGGAGCCGCGGGCCGGTAACACGTTCCTGCTGCTTGAACAGCGGCCAGGAGCTGGGGCGGGAGGGAGCGCGGCGGGGAGAGAGCTCACACTCGGCCCCTTCCCCCAGCCCCACGCCGAGCCCAGCCCTTTGTGCTTCCTGCTCTGGGGCCGGGAAAGGGTTTGTGGCCAAAGAGCCCCCAGGCTCCTCCCGAGGTGCCCCCCGGGCTGGGTGTGGGGCACAGAGCCGCCCGCTGCTCCCTGCATGGAGCGGCAGCTGGAATCTAGGAAAAATCAGGAGCTGGGCCACTCCTTCGAGGGAAAATGTCCCTGCAGGGTGGGAGAGGCCAGGAGAGTCACCGCTCTCTCTCAGGTGATTTTTTCCTTGCTCTTACAGGGAGGAGCAGCCCGGCCTGGGAAGGTTTGAGCTCCCCAGGGAGCCGCAGCCCAGGGAGGAGCCCTTGGAGAGGCACCGAGCAGCTGGGATTGTCGCGGATTGTCGCGGAGCTCCATCCCCGCAGCGCTGCCTGCTTGGGAGGGCAGGCACAGAGGGGGCTCAGCATGGGAGTGGGCTCAAAAAAGAGGGGTGGTGCCCCTCTTTCCCCGGAGCAGGGACATTTCCCACCGCCCCACCACGGCCGCCGGCTCTCTTGAGCAAGCTGGCCCTCGCCAGCCCGGCTCTTGCTCAACCTTCCCGGCAGCTCCGTCCTGCCCCGGGAGAGCCCGGCTGCAGAACGCTCTCGGGGGGCTGCCTGGACGGGAGCAGGCTCGAGCAGCAGCCCCGGCGGGCACAGAGGTGTTCCCTTTGCCCAGGCAGCCGGGATGGAGCCCCGGGCTGACGGAGCGATCCCCCGGAGCCCCCAGAGCCTTGCGGGGGTGCCGCGGGGCGGGGCGGGGCTGGGGGCTCACCTTGACGTGCCTGTCGTCCGCCGTGGTCTCGTCGAACTCCTCGCCCAGCTTGAAGGTGATCTCGGTGTTCTTGAAGGTGCTCTGGGTCTTCACGGTGACCTTGTCGCCGTCCAGCTCGATGATGGTGGTGGGCTTGGTGAAGCCGGCCACCTGCCGCGTGGCGAAGCCCACGCCTGGGGACCGAGGGGTGAGGGCGTGTGGAGGGGCTCCATGCAGCCACCCAGCCCCGGCATCGCCCCCGAGCTCCTTCTCCCCGTGCAGGTGGAGGGCGAACCCCAAAACTGCCGCCCGCTCCTTGTCTTGGGGAGCTCCGTGCACCCCCGGGGCAGGAGCAGAGAGGGGGGCAGGAGGGACGGCTCCGGGACCAGCACCCACCCACCCTGAGCTCGGTGAGGGACACTGGTGTCTGTCCTCCCATCGCCGCCCTGCTCGGGGCTGGGGGCTCCTCCTGACCATGCTGGGGCTGGCTGATGGGGGGCTCGGGGGATGGGGAAGGCTGGGGGGTCCTGAGCGACCCCAGCACCCACGGGGGGCATCTCATCCCTCCACCCTCCGCCAAAGGCTGCCCTCGGCGGGGGGAGCACGGGAAGGACGCGACCCCTCACTCAGCCCGGGGCCCCCTCACCCAGCCCGACACCCCCTCACCCAGCCCAGCCCCACGTGCACAAAACCCAGAGCCCCCCTAAACCACCCGCGGAGGCAGCAGCGACCCTCCCTCCGCCTGCAGCCCCCCAGCCAGACCCCCGTGGGGGCGCGGGGGTCCACCGGGCAAATTGGGGGCGCACAGAAAACAAAAAAAGGGGCGATGTGACTGCGAGCCCGCTCTCAGCCGCGCCCACTCACCCAGCGCCTTCATGTACTCATCGAAATTGTTGGTGTCCACCAGCTTCCAGGTGCCCACGAAGGCGTCGACCATGGCGAGGGGGGGCCGCAGACGCGCGGGGGTCCGGCCGGCTGCGAGCGTGGCACCGCCTGCAGCTGCCGCGGCCCCGCAGCCGCCTTAAATAATGTCCTCATCACATGATTGGAAAGAGCACAACGCGCTCCAGAAATACTCCCCGGCAGCGCTGCCAGCGGCCACCCCGGGCCGGCCACCCGCCCCCGGCCACCGCCCCCGGCCCGACCCCCGCGCCGGGCAGGGCGGGCACGGCCGCAGGGGCACCGGGGGCGTGAGCCGGGCCCGGGCTCGGCGGGGCGGGGGGCGCTGAGGCGGGGCTGAGGGGAGCACGGGGGGTGCGTGCCCAGCCCGGGTGGTCCCGCGGGTGCGTGGGGAGGGGCAGTGCTGCCCCTGGGCACGGTCAGGGCGTGGGGACGGCGACAGTGGTGATGCCCTTTAGGGACACGAGTGGCGGGGACAGGGAAGCTGAGCTGGGGAAACTGAGGCACGGGGACAGGGAGCTGAGCTGGGGAAACTGAGGCACAGGGAACAGGGAGCTGAGCTGGGGAAACTGAGGCACGGGGAGCAGGGAGCACCGGGGGATGTGAGAACACACGTGGGGACTCCAGGAGAGTGTGGGGACGTGTGTGACCCCCGCAATTCCGCGTGTCTGTGGGGACGCACGACCCGCTCCCTGCTCGGTGTGCCTGTGTGCGTGGGCACGTGTGTGACCCTGTCCCCTCCCTGTGTGCGTGGGGACACACGCGTGTGCCGCCAGTGGTGCTTTGGGTGCCGGGTGATGCTGGGGACAAGGACAGGCACGGGGCTGGGGGACCCCCAGCAGGTGCCCCCCATGTCCCCGTGCTTTGGGCTCCAGCGCATCCCCAGCCCCTTCCCAGCGTGGGTGGGGTCACCCCTGGCCGTGGCATTCCACGTCCCCTGGACCTCAAGGGACGGTGCCCACTCGTGCCCCCATCCCCGGGTCGTGGAGGGACCTAGCTGGGAGCTCAGGTGTCCCTGAGCCTGGTGGCTGCAGCGTGTCCCCCTGTCTTGGGGACTTGGGGGTCAAAGGCACCAGGGCCGTGAGGGACCGGGGACACCTTCTCCCTGTCTCTGGCCCCTGTGTGACATCGCAGACACCCAAAAATAGCCGGAGCTCGTGTTCAGCGTCCTCCTGCTGACACTGCCACCGAGCAGGACCCCTCACCTCGTGCCCTGGGGGCACAGGACCTGTCCCCGTGGGATGGGTGTCCCCTGTCCCAGCTGGGACACCGGGCAGGGCTCTGCTTGCCAGGGTCACAAGGACAATTTACTCCCCAGGGGGACAGAGCCCCCATGGCCTGGGGGGGACACAGAGGGCAAGGACTGTCCTTTGTCCCCTCACAAGGGTGTCAGTGTCCCAGACCTGCACAGCCCTGTCCCCTTGGGTGCTCCCTCTGCAACGGGACTGTGAGATGGGGGCATTGACAGGAACGGCTGCTCCGGCACAGGGACACCCTGGCATAGGGACACTCTGGCACAGGGACACCCTGGCACAGGGACACTCTGGCACAGGGACACCCTGGCACAGAGACACCCTGGCATAGGGACACTCTGGCATAGGGACACTCTGGCACAGAGACACTGGCACAGGGACACCCAGGCACAGGGACACCCCGGCATAGGGACACCCTGGCATAGGGACACCCTGGCACAGGGACACCCAGGCACAGAGACACCCTGGCAAAGGGACATGCAGGCACAGGGACACCCCGGCATAGGGGCACCCCGGTACAGGGACACCTGGCCATAGGGACACCCTGGCATAGGGACACCCTGGCACAAGGACACCCAGGCACAGGGACACCCTGGCAAAGGGACACCCAGGCACAGGGAACTCACTGACAGGGACACTCACTGAGAGGGACACCTCAGCACAGGACACGCAGGCACCGGGACACCCCAGCATAGGGACACCCACTGACAGGGATGCACAGGGACACCCCAGTAGAGGGACATCCTGGTATAGGGACACACTGACATGGGGACACCCCAGCATAGGAACACTCCAGCATAGGGACACTCACTGACAGGGACACCCAGTGACAGGGACACCAATCCACACGGAGCACCTACAGGCAGGGTCACCCACGCATGGTGACACCCACCCACAGGGTCATCCATCCACAGGGGCGCCCACGCAGAATGACACCCTGGTGCAGGGACACCCTGGCATGGGGACACCTGGACACAGGGACACCTGGACACAGGGACACCCCAGCATAGGGACACCTGGGCACAGGGACACCTGGGCACAGGGACACCCCAGCATAGGGACACCTGGGCACAGGGACACCACATGGCTGCCCCTGCACACCCACCCGCAGGAGTGCCCATAACAGCCACCCCCTCAGCTGCAGGATGTGCACACACACACACACACACACACACACAGGTGTGTGCCCTCGAGTGCCTGTGTCAAGGTGTGCCCGTGCCCGTGGATGCCCACACACATGGATGTCCACACACAGATGGCCATGCCCATGGATGCACACACACACACACACACGGATGCACACACACACACACACACACACACACACACGGATGCACACACACACAGGAGCTCAGGCCCATGAATGCCCATGTAATGAGTGCCCATGGTCGCAGATGCACACACACACACCGATACCCACACTGGTGTCACTGCACGTGTGCACAGATATCCACACACACGGATGCACACACACACGGATGCACACACACGGATGTACACACACGGATGCACACACACACAAATTCACACACACAGATGCACACACACACACATGGATGCACACACACACATGGATGCACACACACACAGATTCACACACACACGGATGCACACACACACGGATGCACACACATGGATGCACACACACACACACGGATGCACACACACACGGATGCACACACACGGATGTACACACACGGATGCACACACACACAAATTCACACACACAGATGCACACACACACACATGGATGCACACACACACATGGATTCACACACACACACATGGATGCACACACACAGATGCACACACACACATGGATTCACACACACACACATGGATGCACACACAAGGATGCACACACACACGGATGCACACACACGGATGCACACACACAGATGCACACACACACATGGATTCACACACACACACACGGATGCACACACACAGATGCACACACATGGATGCACACACAAGGATGCACACACACACGGATGCACACACACACGGATGCACACACACAGATGCACACACACACATGGATTCACACACACACACATGGATGCACACACACAGATGCACACACACACATGGATTCACACACACACAGATGTACACACACACGGATGCACACACACGGATGCACACACACACACAGATGCACACACATGGATTCACACACACGGATGCACACACACATGGATGCACACACACGGATGCACACACAGATTCACACACACACGGATGTACACACATGGATGCACACACACACAGATTCACACACACATGGATGCACACACACACGGATGCACACACATGGATGCACACACACACAGATTCACACACACAGATGCACACACATGGATGCACACACACACAGATTCACACACACACAGATTCACACACACATGGATGCACACACACACGGATGCACACACACAGATTCACACACACACAGATGCACACACATGGATGCACACACACACAGATTCACACACACAGATGCACACACACATGGATGCACACACACAGAGATTCACACACACATGGATGCCCATACACGTGGTGCCCGTGGCTGCCCGCACATACGGATGTGCACGCACACAGGACTCCATGCCCACGAACGCCCACATAAACGAGTGCCCATGAGCACACAGATGTCCCCACACAGCGATTGCAGTGCGTGGGGGTGCCCATGACCCTACGCATGGATGCACACACACACAGGAGAGCCCATGGCAATGTAAACGGGTGCCCACGCACAGGATGCCCACGCACACAGGTTCCCACGCCCACGAATGCCCGTGTAAATGGGTGCCCATGCCCGCAGATGCCCACACTCACGGATACCCACACCCAGGGATGCCCCTGCATGTGTCCACTCACACCCAACCCTCTCTCCCACCCAGGTCTCCATGCCAAGGGAGCCCGATGGTGGCCGGGACACCGTGGGGTGCTGGGGACCGTGGCCCTGCCCCGCCTGTGGCCCTGCGGCTCTCCTGGTCCGCGGGCGGTGGCCAGAGGGGACCTGGGCTGCGGGATTCCTTTGCTGGTCCCACAGCAACAGCTCCACGTCCAACCATCCTGTCCTTGCCAGGTCCTGTGCCACCCCTGCGCCACTCTTGTGCCACCCCATGGCCACTCCCACCTCTCGTGGCAAAAGCCCGAAGTGTTTCCAGGGTTGAGCAAACACCTCAAGAAGGTCCCAGCAGCACCCAGGGCATCTGGATGGCTCTGTACCAGCTGGATTTTCCTGATTCCAGGGGCTTCCCAGGAGTTCCGGCTCCGGCCAGCGGCCAGTGACCCCCAGAGCCGGCAGAGGAGCCCTCCCTCCGTCCCTCAGTGCCCGGGCAGGAGGGTCCCGTCCCGCCCTCTGCCAGAAGCAGAGGATTTGGGGAGCACGGCCAGAGCCTGGGAAAGCCTCGCTCCGGGTCCCCCGCGTCCCCAAACGCCGCAGGACCCGGCTGGGGAGAAGATCCGGCGTGGGGACAGTGGGTGACCTGGCTCGGGGGCTGGGGGTGCTCCGAACAGCATTGCCCTGCTCCCCACCCCCAAACTCACCAGCATCCCCCCTCCCCAGGAGTGGGGACCACGCTGGGGGCTCTGCTCCTCAGGGGGATCCCTCAGAGACCTGCTGGCAGCTTTGCTTAAGGGCTGGGGGGCTCTGGGGTTGTGTTTCCCCACCTCACCCCCCCAAACTTTGGAGTGGCTCCTGAGTCACCCAGAAGAAAGGCCAGGAGACGAGGGGGTACCCAAAAACATCACAGTGAACACCACACTCAGCAAGAAACACCCGGGGCTGCTCCTGCGGCCAGGAGGGCCCCCCCGGGACCCCCCCGCGCTCGGCTCCGCCAAATGCCCCAGAAGAAAAATATTCCTCCCCTGTTTGGGGAGGCCAAAACATCCCACCCACCCCGAGTCCTGGCCCAGGGCGTGGGTGGGAATCGCCCCTTGGTCACGGCAGGTCCCCTCCATGTCCCCTCCATGTCCCCGCCACGCGCTGCTCCCCCATGGCCGGGGGGACGCTCCAGGGTGTCGCTGCGGCAGCACCGAGGAAATCCCAGCGGACTCCGGCTGAGCCAGGAAAGCTGGGCTGGTGGCCCACGGCCTCCTCCTTCCTCCGCCGGTCACAAATGTCCCCCAGGCGGGGTTAGGACGTGTCCTTCAGCTCGGGGCTGGGGGGCTGCGGAGGGGGCACCTCCGCTGAGGGCGACTGCATGTCCTGGGCGCTGCCTGCCGGGAGAGACGGGGAGAGGGCCATGGCATGGGGTCAGGACCGGAACCACGGACTCATTGAGGCTGGGAAAGACCTCCAAGAGCATCGAGTCCGACCTGTGCCCGATCCCCACCTTGTCCCCAGCTCAGTGACCAGGCGTTCCTTGGACACCTTCAGGGATGGGCACTCCAACCCGCCCTGGGCAGTTCCAATGCCTGAGCACCCTTTCCATGGAGAAATTTTCCCCAATATCCAACCTGGACCTTCCATGGCTGTTCCCTCTGCTCCTGTCCCTGTTCCCTGGAGCACAGCCCAACCCCCCGGCTGTCCCCTCCTGGCAGGAGCTGTGCAGAGCCACAAGGTCCCCCCTGAGCCTCCTTTTCTCCAGGCTGAGCCCCTTCCCAGCTCCCTCAGCCTCTCCTGGGGCTCCAGTCCCTTCCCAGCTCCGTTCCCTTCCCTGGACAGGCTCCAGCCCCTCATTGTCCTTGTCCCTCAGCACGGGATGAACCCGGGAACCCCTGTCCCTGCTCCCCCCACATCCTCCACCCTCCTCCTGGTCACCCACCTGCGCTCAGGGACATCTCGGCCAGTTTGAGGGGCAGGTCGGCGGGGCTGACGCCGGCGGGCGAGCCCAGGATGTCGGGCAGGGCATTGCGCCGGCCCGTCCTGCCGGAGGATGCGAAGTCCAGCACGGGTTCCACCTCGGTCATGCTAACCCTGGGGAGAGATGTCCCCTCTGTCACCCCCGGGGCACGGCTGAAGGGACCCGGCTCTGCTCCGGGCTGGCTGCTCTGGTGCCCTCTGCTCCCCCCTGCACTCCCTCTGCCCCCAGGGCCACCCTGCTGCCCCTGGGACTCCCACTGCCACCCTGGCACCTTTGGGTGCTCTGATCCCCGCTGGTCACTGCGGCGTGGAGGGAGGGGGCTCCCAGGGTCCCACCGGCCCCCCACCCCAGGCAGCCTTACCGGGCACCCTCCAGCCTGGCCTGGCACCGCCTCTGCCCCGTGCCCGGGTGAGGGACACCACAGGGGACAGGGATCCGTCCTGGCTGGGTCCCCTCTGGCTCTGACCTGGGGGAGGCAGAGCAGGGGGTCACCAGTGGGGCCGGGAAAGGGGGAGGAAAGGGAGCAGGGAGCGAATCTGGGAGGGACAGCGGGCTGTGACCCCATGGGAGCACCCACAGCACCCCCAGAGCCCTGACCATGGTGGGATGGAGGGATGATGGATAATGGATGGATGATGGATGGATGATGGATGGATGGATGGATGATGGATGATGGATGGATGGATGGATGGATGATGGATGGATGGATGGATGATGGATGATGGATGATGGATGGATGGATGGATGATGGATGGATGGATGGATGATGGATGGATGATGGATGGATGGATGGATGGATGGATGGATGGATGGATGATGGATGGATGATGGATGGATGGATGGATGATGGATGATGGATGATGGATGGATGATGGATGGATGGATGGATGGATGGATGGATGGATGATGGATGGATGGATGGATGATGGATGGATGGATGGATGATGGATGGATGATGGATGGATGGATGATGGATGGATGGATGGATGATGGATGATGGATGGATGGATGATGGATGGATGGATGGATGATGGATGGATGATGGATGGATGGATGGATGGATGGATGGATGGATGGATGGATGATGGATGGATGATGGATGGATGGATGGATGGATGATGGATGATGGATGGATGGATGGATGGATGGATGGATGGATGGATGATGGATGGATGATGGAGGGATGGATGGATGGATGGATGGATGGATGGATGATGGATGGATGGATGGATGGATGGATGGCTGGATGATGGATGGATGGATGATGGATGGATGGATGGATGGATGATGGATGGATGGATGGATGGATGGAGGGAGAGCAGGGATGGGGATGAAAAGGTGACAGGAGGCTGAGCCAGCACTGTCAGGGAACTGCATGGAGTCTCCAGCCTGGGGACACCACTGTGTCCCTTGGAGAGTGGCTCTTGCTGAGCCAGGCTGGCAGCAGCAATGCTGGAGCGCCCTGGATGGGCAGGGGCACTCCTGGGAAGCCCCTGGACCCAGGAAAATCCGACTGGCATGGAGCCATCCAGATGCCCGCACTGCTGGGACCTTCTCGAGGTGTTTGCAGGCTTTTGCCATGGGAGGTGGGAGTGGCACAGGGTGGCACAGGGGTGGCACAGGGCCTGGCAGGGACAAGGACCCCTCCACCCCCAAATCCCCTCCACCCCCCCAGAGAACAGGAACCCCAAACCACCGCCCCAGCAGCCCTGTCCCCGCCGGGCCAGATGTTGGTGGCAATGCTGGGACTGGTGTCCCCAAGCTGGTGGCGGTGGAGGTGTGAACTCACCGGTGTCCCGCTGGGAACTCCTGCTGGGAATCAGTGCTGGGAGTCACTGGGAGTCACTGGGAGTCACTGGGAATCCCTGCTGGGAGTCACTGCAGCGAGGACGAGCCAAGGTCCTTGGGCGCAGGCACTGTGTGCACAGGAGGGGTGGCCACAGCTGCGGGGAGGGCTAGAAAGAAATGATTAACCCGGGAGGTGATTAGTGATTCGTTAATTAGTGATCAGTGCTGGGGTGGCTGTGCCGTGAGGGGCAGGACCCGGGTGCTGCTCGGGGGGAAACTGAGGCACGGGGCCAGGCTGGTGATGACAAAGGCAGGGGTGGGGACAAAGGTTCCCTGTACACCTGCGTGGCCATTGCCCTCTGGAGCCACCTGCACTGCTCCAGCACAGGTGTGTGCAGTGTCACAGGTGTGGGCAGTGTCACAGGTGTGTGAATTGTCACAGGTGTGGGCAGTGTCACAGGTGTGTGAATTGTCACAGGTGTGTGAATTGTCACAGGTGTGTGCAGTGTCACAGGTGTGTGCATTGTCACAGGTGTGTGCAGTGTCACAGGTGTGTGAATTGTCACAGGTGTGTGCATTGTCACAGGTGTGTGCAGTGTCACAGGTGTGGGCAGTGTCTCAGGTGTGTGCAGTGTCACAGGTATGTGCAGTGTCACATGTGTGTGCAGTGTCACATGTGTGTGCAGTGTCACAGGTGTGTGTGTTTGTGTGTGTCACCTCTGGCTGGGCTGTTCCATGTGCCCATACAGGTGTGTGCACGTGTGACATGTCCTGTCACACCTGTGTGCATGTGTGGCACTCCCTGACACCTCTGTGTGACACTGTGGCACTCTCTGCCACATGTCTGTGCCTGTGTCACACTACCTGACATGTCTGTGTGACAGTGTGGCACTCCCTGCCAGTCTGTGCCTGTGTGACACCCCTGCTATGCTGTGTGACACTCCCTGTCACTGTGTCTGCATGTGTGGCCCTTCCTGGCTCCCAGTGCCACAGCCGTGTCACCTCCTTGTCCCAGAGACTGTCCCACCCCCCACCTGCTCAAGGTCATGTCCCTCAGCTGGCAGCGCCTGTGCCACAGCAGCACCCGGGGGAGCCCTGAGCCTGGCACAGGGACACGTGTGACATCCCTGGGGGTGTCATGTCCCCGGGATGTTTGGGGACACACACCTGTGTGTGGGGGTGTGAGCACATGAGCACACACATTCCAGGGGTTCCGGGGATTTTAGGGAGAAGTCCTGCACGGAAAGGGCTCCAGGAGCCACCAGGAGGGACTGAGCAGCCACGGGGATGTGGCACTTGGGGACAGGGTGGTGGCTGAGGGGATGGCTGGACTCTGATCTCGGGGGGTTTTTCAGGCTGAAGGACGTCGTGATTCCCTGTGGATCCCTGTGGATCCCTGATGCCATGTTCACACACACATGGGCATGCTCACACACACTCACACGCTCACACACACTCACACACACTCACACACGTGTGCACACTCACACACACACATGTGCACGCTCACACACACACTCACACACACACACACGTGTGCATGCTCACACACACACTCACACACACACACACGTGGGCATGCTCACCCACACGCTCACATACACGTGTTCACGTTCACACTCACACTCATACACACTCACACACACGTGTGCATGCTCACACACACACTCACACACACACACTCACACTCACACTCACATGTGCACACACACATGTATGCACACTCACACACACTAACATGCACTCACATTCACACACACACTCACACATGTTCACACACTCACTCACTCACACACATATGTGTGCACACACACACACACTCACTCACACACTCACACACGTGTTCACATTCACACTCGCACATTCACATCCACTCACATGTGTGTACTCACACTCACATACATGTGCGCACACACACACACACTCACACTCACGTGTGCACACTCACACCCTCGCTCACACTCACACGTGCTCACACTCACTCTCACTCATACACTCACACACATATGTGTGCAAGTTCACACACACACACACTCACGCGTGCACACCCACACTCTCTCGCTCACACTCACACGTGCTCACACTCACACTCACTCATACACTCACACACATGTGCACACACTCACACTCACGTGTGCACACCCACACGCTCACACTCGCACGTGCTCACACTCACTCTCTCGCTCACACTCACACGTGCTCACACTCACTCTCACTCATACACTCACACACGTGTGCACACACACACTCACACTCACGTGTGCACACCCACACTCTCTCGCTCACACTCACACGTGCTCACACTCACACTCACTCATACACTCACACACGGGTGCACACACACTCACACTCATGTGTGCACACCCACACTCTCGCTCACACTCACACGTGCTCACACTCACTCTCACGCTCACACTCACACACGCTCACACTCACTCTCACGCTCACACTCACGCTCACACTCACACGTGCTCACACTCACTCTCACGCTCACACTCCCTGTCCCCAGCCCCGGCGCAGCCCCCAGCCCCCAGAGCTCCCTCCGGCCGCCGCGGCGCTGGGACCGGGAGCGCCCAACCCCCGGGATCGCGGATCCTGCCCGGCCCTTCCCGCCGCTCCCGGCCATGGGGATGGGGTCGGACCCCGCTCCGAAAAGCCCCAGCGGGGATCGGGACCCTGCTGCTGGCTGGGGACCCGGACCCGGGGGTTGGCACCGCCCTGAGCTCTCCTGGGACGCAGCAGAGCTGTCCCTGGAGCCCGTTGGGCTGTCCCTGCACCCCTGGGGACAACGGCCAAGCCACCAACACCTGCCCCGTGCCACGACCTCCAGGTCCCACAGGCAATTCCAACCCAAACGGGGCAAATCCCACTGGATAAACCCGGTGAGTGAGGATTTCCCCCTCTAAGCAGGGACAGTTTTGGTGGCTTAGTGTGGTCTCAACCTAAAAAAGCTCCTGGAGTCACATGGAAGGTCCTCGGGGCCACTGGCTCCTGCTTTAATGCCCCTAATGGGATAGAGGAGGGAAGGGCAGAAATAAACCTTAATCCCCGCTGGAGATGGGCAGGGAAGGGGCTGGGAGAGGTGGAGGGAGGAGATGGACTGGGATGGGCTCCTCGGTCAGGTTCCCTGGGAACAGCAGAGCCCTGGAGGAGGGGAGGAAGGCGCTGAAGAGGCAGAGAAAGGTGAGACCCACCTGGGGCTGGAGCAGTCAAAGGAACCCAGGTCAGGGTCAAAGACATCCAGATCCCCCCAGCAGCAGTGTGTCCCCTCTGATACAACTTCTTGGGGTTGCTGGGGGTGGCAGGCACCCCAAATTGCACCTGGAGCCTGGGACCACCAGGGACACACACCTATGATGTGTGCTGGGATAGCAGGCTGAACTGTTCCCCCACCAGAGAAAACGAACCAGGAATGCTCCAGGAATTTAGGAGCTGGGAGGTGTTACAGGAATCTCGAGGATTCATTTGACCACAAGGATTTCCTTCTTCAGCTTCTGAGTTGTTAGTGGGTCAGGAGCTCCTCTGGAGGAGGAAGGGGGTTTAGGGCATTTAATGATCTTGGCTTTCTCTCTCTGGGGGGTTCCTCCTGCTCGTTTAATCCAACATTTTATGGGATCTGTGCTGGGAATGCTGCAGCCTGGAACAAACCCTCTGAAAATCCACCAGCAACCCCTCAACAATGATGAGCACAATGAAAAATGGGAAAGATTTAGCAGGATGAAACTGTAAAATTGAGTGGAATGGGAAGGAAAAAGATGCCCCAGGTCAGAAGGGAATGGGAGCATCATCCAGGAAAATGAGCCAGGAGTCCACACGGGAGGGAAATCCAATGGGCTTGGCTTAACCAGAGCCCGACAGCCAGCAGGCAGCCCGAGCAGCTCCTGGAGCCGGGAGCAGCAGATGGCAATAATTAAACACAGGATAAAATCTGGAGAGCCGGGAGCTCTCCCGGGGAGGCAGCAGGTTCTGCTCCTCTCCAGGGACGTGGCTGCAGGCTGCTGGAACCCCAGGGATGCTGAGCCAGGTGGGAACGGGCTGTGTCACCTGCCCAGGGACAGCTCCAGGATCCCAGGGAGAGGGAAGGAGGATAAATACTCTCCTGAACTCATTGTTTCCTGGGAAAGGGGAAAAGCTCCAGGAATGCGGGCTGGTGCAGGAATATTGAACATGGAGGTGCAGGACGACTTTTGGAACAGGTTTTGCTCCACACAAGGAAGCGTCGGGAGAGGATGATCCCTCCTGGCAGGGATGCAGCTTCCAGACCCATGCCCATGGGGTGTTGGCACCACTCTGCCTGCCCCGGGCAGCAGAACCTCTCCAACCACGGCCTGGCATTTTCATCCCTAAGTCCCCAGGATTCCAGATGGGCCAGGCAGGAATTTGGGCCAGGCAGGAATTTGGGCCAGTTTGGATCTTGCTGGGCACCTTGGGAGTGATGGTCTGGAGTGAAGCAGTGCAGGGATGCAAGTGAACCTGCATCCTGCTTGGAGCACCAGCAAGGTCTCCCACTGGTTTTCCCCGTTTTCCTCTGTCTCTTTTCTTCCCTGGCTCTTTCCCAAAGCTCTGAGGAATTGTTCCAGTGGGATTTCTAAGCAGGGGTGACACTGGCAGCTCCCCAAAGCTCTGGCACATCCCGCTACCCTCAGGGTTGGCTCTTCCCTAGGATTCCCTTCCCAGCAAACCCCCTGTTCCAAAGACTTTGGACAAGTGGCTCCCACTCCTTCCCTCTCTGTGGAGCAGCAGATCCCCCTCGTTGGGATAATTCCACTTCCAGAGGAATCCCCATCACTCTCTAAGTCCCCTCCTGTTGTGTGTTGCCTTGGGCTCTGACTTCCTCCTGCTCTTGCACGCTCATCCTCACAGCCAGACCAGCTTTCCCTCTTCTCCACCACTCCTGTTTGTGCTTGGATTGTCTCACCCATGGATTTGGGAAATGCTGAAGGGTCTCTTTGTCCCCTCCATCATCCTCACGTCCCTTCCCTGCTTCCTTCCTTCCCCATTGCTGCCCTGCAGATGGGCTGGACCAGCTTTAGGCTCAGTCCCACCCCTGCTCACACCCAAATCCTGAATTATTCCACCCAGGCCTTTCCCTGGATCCCAGGGATCCTTTTAAAGATCAGCCTTCATCCCCTGCTTCCTTTTGCACGATTTAGGGTCTCACTGCCCAGAGCAGCTGGGGCTGCCCCTGGATCCCTGGCAGTGCCCAAGGCCAGGCTGGACACTGGGGCTGGGAGCACCTGGGACAGGGGGAGGTGTCCCTGCCATGGCAGGGGTGGCACTGGGTGGAATTGAAGGTCCTTTCCAAGCAGGTATTCTATGACTTATTTTTAGGTGTTTGTTTGTTTTGTTGTTGTTTTCTTATTTTTTAAAGTTTTTTTTTTTTTATTCCAGCTGTAGGACTTGGAATTTTTATTTCCACACAAAACCTGAGCTGTGTCCCAGCTAATACCAGCCTAGGCAGAGCATAAACCCTTCTCTTCAGGGGCTCAGCTGGGTTAGTGGGACACTGAGACCTGAATTCCTGGTGAAGGCAAGGAGAAGGAAGGGCTCTGAAATGGGACGCGGATCATCTCCATTCCCTGCAATTCCCGCTTCCAGCAGGCGATGTGCACGGGAGGAGGGGTTTGCTGCCACCATCCGCGGAACGGAGCCGCCGGCAGGAGCAGAGGCTGTGTTATTTCCATGTCACTCGGGGGATGATGGCAGAGTTCAGCTCTGCCTAAAATCCAAGCTGAGTCTGTCCAGAAGGGATTTCAGGCTGTTTGTGTAAACCGTCCCTTTGGTTTTAGAGCTGGAAACACAAACCAGAGCAAGCCCTGCTCCATGTGGGAGCGAACCCAGCTCTTGTGCTCCTGGACATCCCAATCCTAAGTTTCCCTGAGCAAACCCAAACTCTGCCAGCCCAAATCCAGGTGCTTCCAGACCTGGGGGAGCTCACACCACATCCCACATCAGGGCTTGGCTCCCCCTCAGGGCGGTGACCCCAGAGAAAATCCCCTCTGGATCCCGCAGGTCTGGATTGGGCCAGGGAACAGCGCTCCAGAGGACTCAGCAGTTTAATCCTGGCACGACCCTGCTGAGCTCAGCATCTCCTGCGAGTCCACTCTGGGATAAAATCGAGGTGTTTTCCCCCTGGGAGCAGCGCACGGGGCGTCCTGGAAAGATGCTGAAAGCAGCTGGCAAACCTGGATGTGTGATTCCTCTGGAGCACCTGGACTCCAGCCCTGGACAGGCCTGAGTTGCTCTAATTAGAGAGCAAAGCACCAAAGGCTCAGAGGCACGAGGACACGGGCTGACACTGCAGGGCTTCATCCTGCATCCCAAACCTCCAGGAGAGGGCATGGAAAACCCGGAGAACCTCAGCTGTGCTGCCCACGGCGCCCAGAGAGGGAATGGGCAAATCCCAGCTCCTCTTCCCCATCCTCTGAGGCCCCAGCCCAGCACACATCACCGCTGCCCACCCCTGCTGCTCTCCCCGGGCGATGTTTCCACCTCCTCGTGCTCATCACGAGGATTTCTGGCTTTTCCCAGCACGTGGAGCAGGGTTTGTGGGGCTGTGAGGGGGGAGGTCCCTCGGCCAGGAGGCACTCGGGGCTCTGGGAGTGCTGCTGCTGGCAGGGATGGAGCTGCCTGGCAGGAGGGCACCCCTGGGGCAGGGATCAGCTCCCTGCCAGCTCTGATCCATGTGCTGGGTAAAGCACAGGAGGGACATCAGCAATGTCCCCCCTGCAGCACCAGGGATGAGAAAAGCACCCAGAAACCGCCAGCCATGGCTGTTCCCTGTGGGAGCATGGCAAATGCCAAGGGCTGTCAGTGCCTTTATTCCCAGTGCCAGGGGAGGGGACAGCTCTGGGATCCCACCTGGCACCAGCAGGGAGAGACCCTCAGCACACATTGGTTTGGGTGGGGGAAGTGGCGGAAGTGGCGGAAGTGGCGGAAGGAAGGAAGGAAGGAAGGAAGGGGCGGAAGGAAGGGGCGGAAGGAAGGAAGGAAGGAAGGGGCGGAAGGAAGGAAGGAAGGGGCGGAAGGAAGGGGCGGAAGGAAGGAAGGAAGGAAGGGGCGGAAGGAAGGAAGGAAGGAAGGAAGGAAGGAAGGAAGGAAGGAAGGAAGGAAGGAAGGAAGGTAGGTGTGCAGTCACTCCAGCCACTCCCAGCCCCGCCAGGTGTTCTCCTGCCTCTAGGCCATGACCTGCTGCAGAGCTATTCCTATTCCGTCCTCCACCCCGATCAGTTAATTCCCTTTAATTAACTGATTAAAGGTAATCAGCTGGAGTGGTGGGAGGAGCACAGGAATTCCTACTGGGGAGTTTGGGTGCCAATCAGAGACCCTACAAATGTGCTGGGTGAGCCTCCCTTCCCCACGTTCCTCAGTCCCATCAGCTGCATCCAGCTCCTTTTTGAGTCCAAGGGGGAAACACCACGGCCCCTTTGGCATGAGGGGGGTGGGAGCCACCCCCAGCCCCATGAGATGGAGCTGGCACCTGGATAACCAAGCCTGGATAGCCTGGATAACCCAGCTCGGATAACTGGGATAACCCAGCTTGAGTAACCCAGCCTGGGTAACTGGGATAACCCAGCTCGGATAACCCAGCCTGGGTAACTGGGATAACCAAGCCTGGATAACTGGGATAGCCCAGCCTGGGTAACTGGGATAACGCAGCCCCGCTCTGGGACTCAGGGGAGTCAACAGCAGCTCCACACCTCCATGGGGAAGGAAGGGATCCGATGAGGATAATGAGGGTGATTGAGCCCTGGGTAATGGAGCTCCCGGCAGAGCCCTCAGTTCCCTGCTCCGACACACCACAAACTGTAATTTTGCATAACACAACCAGGTAATTTTGCATAATAAAGGTGTCACCCACGTGCACAGCAGTTCCATTCCCGGCCAGGTTCAGGCTCCCTCCTCCCCAAAGGGTTTGCAGCCTCTGCTCCAGCCCCGGGTGGAGCTGCCAGACAGGATCTGGGGATGGGGACACCCTCGGTTCTCCTGGCTGTGGAACCGTGGGTGGTGCCGGGACTGGTGCCAGGGGAAACCCAGGGAGCTGTGGGCTGTCACAGGGTGCCAGCTTGGTGCCACCAAGCACCTCCCAGGCTGTGCCATGCCGGGAGTGCCACGGGCTGGGTGACACCGGAGCTCGGGCACCACGGGAGCCTCATGTCCCTGCCGGAGCTCCTTCTCCTCCATCTGCCACTGGTGGCACCTGGGGAGGACCCTGGTCCAGCTGGGAGTGGAGGAGGCTCCCAGCCCTGCTGGAGCACCGGGATAAGTGCAGGCAGCCAGAATTCCAGGGGGCAGAGGCAGCTGGAGCTTCCCTGGGAGCTCTGGCTCTGCGGGGAGCCCCGGGCATTGCTTCCCCAGCCCCTGGATGCCGGATCCTTCCCACTGCAGCTCAGCCCAGGGGGAGGCGGGAAACTTCCAGGACACCCAACTCTGAGGCAGCAACCCCCACCCGGTGGTGAGGCCTTGCATGGAGGTGATCCAGATGTTTCCCTGCTCCGAGGGTGGGAGCACCATCAGGACCCTCCAGCTGCCACCACCACCCTGTGACAAAACCCCAGCCCCGGGAAGCTGGCAGGGAGGGGACCCACAGCCAAGGAGGGAAGAAATCCATGCAGGTGCTCTGGGATCAGAGGCACGGCTGCAAATCCGTGATGGAGCAGAGCTGGCCCCAATGGCCCAGGGCTGAGCCAGGAGCTGGAATTGTCCATTCCAGGAGCCAAGGGAGCTGGAATTGCCAGTCCAGGAGGTAGAATTGCTCATTCCAGGAGCTGGAATTGCCATTCCAGGAGCCAAGGGCAGAGCAAGGCCAGGGTCCCCATCCTGTTCATGGTGCCAGGTCCCCCAAGGTCTGGAGCACCCAGCAGAGCTCCTCCAGCTGCCCCAGGAGCTGAACCCCAAGGTGTCCTCACAACCAAAGCCCCAGAGCCTCCCCCAGAGCGCCCCCACTGTGCCTCCCAGCATCCCAGTCCGGGCAGAAACGCTGGGATCCCCTCAGTTCAAAGGGAGAATCTGGCTCTGCCACCTCCTTTCCCCTTCCCCATCTCCTGCTTTTGGGGGAACATGGTGCTGAGCAGGGGAAGGGTGAGCACAGGGGACAGTGGCAGGGCCGGGTCCCTTTGTGACAGCGAGGACGGAGGTGTCCCTTGGTGGACACCCCAAGGTCATGGGCTGGGAGCATTTGGGGTGAGCACGGGACATCCTGCCTCTGCCACCTCCTCGGTGGCACTGCCACCCAGCCAGGGGACAGCAGCCAGCTCCGGGGACCAAAGGGACCCGATCCAAGCATCTGCAGGGGCAATCTGCCAAAACGATGCCCCGAAGGCAGGGAGGAGGGGCTGTCCCTGGGGGAAGCCCTTTCCTCCCGGGAGGAAGCACCACAGGAGAGTGTCCCCTGCACGGGGGTGCTCAGCCCTGGGGGGCTCCCCGTGCCTGGGGACCCCCGCAGCTCCCCGGGCCCAAATCGTCTGGGAAGCTCCAGCCTGGGAAGCTGAGGGCTGGGGCTGGGGGTGGGGTAGAAGCGGCAGCTGAGAGGAGGACAGGGCAGGGGGAAGGGCGGAGGGGGCAGCGGTGGCCCAGGACATGCAGGGGGTGGCTGCCAGGCTGCGACAGAGGTGCCGCTACGGGGGTTGATCTGAGTGCCCACCCTGAGACAGACAAGCCTTGCTCGGTGCCTCGGCACTGCTCCTCCAAATCCTCCCCTGAGCCCGCTGGCCCTGGAGGGTGGCACAGACACCCCAAGCCCTCGAGAGACACCCCACTGCAGCTGCTGCCAACTTTCCTCCTCCCAAAAACCCATCTGTCCCCGAGGCCACCACCACCCCCGACCCCCCGGCCTCTGCACCTTCCCAGGGAGGTGCCCGGGGTGGGCACCCAGTCCCCGGGGTGGGCACCCGGTCCCTCACTCCGGTGAGCCCAGGACACTCTCCGCGGTGGCCCAGGGCCTCGGTGCCACCATATCACCTGCACCCAGCAGCCTCCAGCCGCTCACCTGGTGCCAGCAGAGATCCCGGTACCGGTGCCGAGGCCGGTGGTGATGGTGACACCGAAGGTGATGCTGCTGCCGGAGCCGGTGTTGATGCCGCTGCCGGTGCCGGGGGCGATGGATGTCGGTGCCGGGGGCGATGCCGGTGCCGCTGTTGATGCTGATTCCGGTGTCAGCGCCGGTGTCGATGGTGATGCCGGTGCCGATGGTGATGCCGGTGCCGGTGCCAGCCCGGCTGCCGGGGGAAGGATGCTCCGCGCTCGGCAGGAGCCGCGGGGAAGCCTCCGGCTCCAGGCGGCCCTGGGGCACCCGGGGCCGAGCCGCCGCCGCCGCCGCCCGCCCAGCGCCGCCGCTCCCGCCCGGCCCGGCCCCCGCTCAGCGCGGGGGGGACCCAGCGCCGGCCCCGCCCGCCGCCCCCCCTCTCCCCCCGCCGCCGGGGCCGCCCCTCGCCCCCCCCGGGCTGCTGTGTCCCCGCGTCCCCCCGCGCTGACACAACGGGAGGGAGGGCTGCGACATCCCCGCGGGTCCCAAGCTCCGGGTGACTCTGCCCCGTTTGGACCCCCAGCCCGGGCGGGGGCTCGCAGCGCGGCGTGGCCACCAGCCCTGCTCGGGGAAATGGGAATTTTCCCCTCCGATTTCCTCTGGATTCGGCTCCCCGGCTGCAGAGCCCCCAGGGAGGTGGGTTGAGGGGGCTCTGCTCCCCCCACCCAGGACAATTTGACCCCAACCCACGGGGCTCCATTTAGTGCGGCCAAAATCAATGACAGGCTCCGAATCTTCGGGGGAGAAAAAGAATTTAAAAATCCGTGTCTGCACCCGAGTGGCATGTGGTGGGTGGGGGAGGGGGCGGGGGGCTGGGAGACCCTGACTGCGGCTGGCAAATCCAGCGGATCACGGCGCACCCCGCGCTGTGCCCTGCACGGGGCTGGCCCCGCTGGGCACAGCCTGGGCGCGGAGCTGATGCCACCAGCTGCTCCTGGCCTGACACCGGGGTCACCTTGAGGGGGGACACGGCCAACGCCGAGGGTGTGAGTTGGGGGTTGTCACCCCCACCGCCGAGCTGGGTCAGGGCAGTGAGGTGGGGGAGGCAGAGCGGGAATTAAACCGGCCTGGAATTCCACCCAGGAGCAGTGACCACCTCCCAGCGCTTCCATCGGCATCCCTGCCACCGGGAAGCGCGTGGGGTTGGTGGGAGGCTCCAAAATGTCCCTCCTGGCTCTGAAGGCGGCTGTCCCCAGGGCTGGTGGAGCGGGCTGAGCTTTTGGGGTCCCCATTCCTGCAGGGGGACGCTGCTCCCAGCAGGAGCGGGGCTGGGGCGTGATCCCAAGTTCCCGGCTCTGGCCGAGCTCCTGTCGCCGCCGATGGCCACGGGCGATGCTCAGCACCTGGAGCGCGGTGTCCATCCCGTCCCTTCCCCGGGAGCTCGAGGGCCGTGGGGACAGAGCCGCGGTGCTGCTGCCCCGGGACAGGCGACGCTTCCCCGAGCCCCGCACCCAGCGGCGGGCCAGCCCCGGCGGCGCCAGGGCACAGCGACACGGACGGGCGCCGCCAGGACGCGCCGGTGCTCGCGTCCGGCACCCCCGTACCCCAAAACCTCGGCGGGGCTGCGGGCGCCGTGGCCGGCAGCCGGGGCAGGGCGCGGCGGCGCTGCCGCTCACGCGTGCGGGGGGACGAGCGGCGGCTCCCGCGGCCGGCGGGGAGCGGAGCCTTCGCCAGCCGCTATTTTTAGCTGCTCACGCTCCGCTTTCTCCTTGACTGTCTCCCCTCTCCGGAGCAGTCTCGGGCCGAGCAGCGGCGATGTTTATCCTGCCTGGCACCCGATCGGATGTGACACCGCTGTCGCGGCCCGAGAGGACGGCTGGGAGCGAGGGAGGGGGTGCTGCGGGCATGGCAAGGGACAGGAGGAAAGCCCGCTGCGCTTCGGAGCACCTTGGAGAGTTCTCCTCTCTCCAGCTCCCGAGCGGCCCCGGCGGATGCTCTGTCCTGGGACGGCTGAAGGGCAGCCACACCACACCCATCTCCTCCAAGGCTGAACAATTCCCTCTGAAATGTCATCCTTTGGGATGGCTGGGCTGGGGGAGCTGGGGAAACTGAGGCATGCCAGAGGTGTGTGAGAGCCTCCATATCCTGCCAGTGCGGTGCTGGCACGGAATAACCTCTCCCAACCCTCCTGCATCCAGGGCGTGCTGAGCAGCAGCAGCCCAGAGCCCCAGATGGAGCTCCCAGAACTCTTGGGCACAAACCCCAGGGATCCAGGACAGCGGCTGGGAAGGGGAAAATGATTCCAAAATTATTCCCTGCTCAGGCAGCTCCCACTGGGAGCTGGTCCAGGGCAGGGCCGTGGTGCTTGGTGCTGCCCCAGCGTGGGGGCAAAGGCTGCTCAGCGCTCCCTCTGCTCTTCCAGCTGCTGCTCTGGGCTTTGCAGACCTTGGGCTCCTCTTCCCAGGATGCTCCCAGCAGGTTGAGCTTCCCTGCTGATGGGGGGGGGCCTAAAAGATATCATTTGTGCCCTCCTGAGCTTTGGGAGAGCCCTGATTGATCCATCAGGGATGTGAAGCCAGCGAGGATGGGCTCAGACTGCTCCCTGCTCTGCTCCGCTCTGCATCCTCTTTTCCTCAAAAACCCAGGATCCAGAACTGGGAGAACATCGGTCTGGAAGAATCTCTCCTCCTCCTGCTGCTGCTGCTGCCCTGCTGCTTTATCCCCCTGGGGCAGGAGGGTCAATAAACCCCACGGACCCTGGGGCAGCTCCTGGCGTTCCTGGAGGCAGCAGGGAGAGAGCAGAGCTGTTTTCCACTCCCCTGCCCAGCACGGCGGGCTCTGATCTGGGCTAAAAGTCACTGCTGGGGGAGAGCAGCCCTTTGCTGTTCCTCTTTTAGATGCACCTTTCCGATTTCCAGCCCGGCTGAGCCCCTGCTCGCCTGCTGGGGACACAGGTGACGTGCAGGGAAGGTTATTCCTGAGCCCAGGGGCTGCGTCAGTGCCTCACTTCAGGGGCTATTTTGGGACATGGGTCATAGGGTTTGGGGACCTGCAAGTTGTTCCCTGGCTGGGGGCTGGGACTTTCCATGAGCTCCAGCAGGACACGGCCTCGAGGCCACCCTGGAGTGATGGAGGTGGCTCCTGAGGGATGGATCTGCAGGAAACGCCCTCAGCCCTCCGGGAAAACCTTCCTGCCTGTGAGATCTCGGGGGCAAAGGCAGCCAGAGCATTTTCTTGCCTGCAGGATTTCAAAGCAGATGGAAAATGCCAGCAAAGAGCTCCCAGGGAGAAGATTTGTCACCAGGCAGGCTGGGGCGTCACACTGAGCAGAGTCTGGACATCTCAGAGCTGCAGCAGTGCCCTTCCCAGGCACCCTCCGTGCTCCAGGACTCTGCCATCTGCATCCCAGTGTGCTGCTCCGCCCTGTCCTTCACAGGGCACAGGGATTCTGCAGCTCCATCTGCCCCCAGGACATCAGGGAGCTTCTGGAGATCCTGCCCCCCCAGCGTGTGCCCAGCCCAGAGCATCCTGCCCCGCTGGGGGACAGCACACGAGCTGCTTTCCCTGATTTTATCCCCCAGTTCAGGCTGTCGGGGCAGCTGGAATATCTGCAGTGAGTTTCACAGGTCTTTGCAACTCATCTGCAGCCTCAGTGTCCCCAGCAGAATGGAAAATTTCAACCAAAAGAATGATTTGTTGCTGTTTTTGCAGCAGCAGAAGCTCCCTCCTGACCCAAAGGTGAGGTGGATCCCGCAGCCAGAGCAATCCCAGCCCCAGGCTCATCCTGCTGCCAGCTCATCACAGGAGCTGGGGGAAAAAAGGGGCACTGAATGACTCAAAGTGCCTCCCTCGGGGCTCAGCCACCAAAATATTCATCCCCTGCCCCAGCGGACCGGCAGAACGGGCAAATTATTTCTGGGAATTAGCTCAGGAAACCACCTTGCCTGTGCATTGGCTCTGGGATTGGCTGGAATCCCACATTTCTGGGCACAGCCTGGGTTGCACAGGCAGGAGTGAGCCCAGGCAAGGTCAGGACAGCTCAGAGCAGCTCAGGAGGGCTTGGGAAGAGCTGGGATGGGCTGGAAGAGCTGCGATGGGGTGGAAGAACTTGGATACGGTGGGAAGAGCTGGGATGTGGTGGGAGGAGCTGGGATGGGGCAGGAAGAACTGGGATGGGGCTGGAAGAGCTGGGATGGGGTGGAAGAACTTGGATAGGGTGGGAAGAGCTGGGATGGGGCAGGAAGAACTGGAATGCTGTGGGAAGAGCTGGGATGGGGTGGGAAGAGCTGGGATGGGGTGGGATTTGCCGCATTCTTGCTTTAAGGGGCGAGATCAGGGTGGCAAGGAGAGCGTTGGGAGGAAAGGTGTGCAGGAGTTAACCAAGCAGAAAGGCAGCATCCCCTAAAAAATGTGTTCATGGGCAAAAAAAGAAGCGCTCAAATCTATTCTTCATGCTCCAGTAAGCTCCAGATGCCTGGATGAGGATGTGGAGCCTCACAAACACCTCCCAGCTCGGGGAGCGCCTTGTGCCCCCTGCCTGTGCACAGAGGGGGCCACCCGCCCCCAGAGCTCGGGGGTTCACCAAACCCACCCGATTCCAACCCTTGAGAGCCCAGCTGAGCGCAGGGACGCTGCAAACCAGCCCGAAAACCGAGGAGCCTCCAGGCGGGCGGACAGGGAGCGGCCACGGCCCGGAGCTACCGAGAGATGCGGGCACCGCCCGCGGCCCTGCCCGCCTCCACCTCCCGCAGCCGCGGGGATTTGTGCAAAGCTCCCAGCGCCCGGCCTGGGCTTTTTTTATCCCTGGCTGCTCTTACGTTGACATTCTTAGCTGTGCCACTGGCTCCAGCGCTGCTCGCTAACCCCTTTTACAGGCGGCTAAATATAGCCCAGGCAGCCAAGCAAAATCTGCTCGGCACGGCCACGTGGGGCTTGGCAGCGCCGCCGCAGCCTCGCCGGGCCGGGGGGGCTGCCAGCACCGGGGGGACCCCGCCAGCCCCGCGCTGGTGGCATCTGTCGCCCGCGCTGCCCAGGTGAGCGCTGGCGCTCCCGGCGGGCTCCACTCTGCTCCCCGCCTTGGAGCGCCAGCCCTGCTCCTGCCCTGCTCCCGCCCATCTGCAGCATCTGGAGCTGGTTAGGATCCCCGAGCCTGGAAAAACACGGCGGGAAAGGCCGGCCGGCTGCTGTGGCTAACAAAGAACAGCCCTGGGAGCCCACGGGGCGCAGGCAGCAAACCCCAAACCCACGCGGGGCTCGTCTGCACCCCACAAAGGCTCTGCAGAGCGGGCACAGGGCTCGGGGGTGGGCTCGGCTCGGCTCCTGCCTCTCCTGTCGAACAGGGATATTTCTGCTGGAGCCATGAACTCATTAAGCAGACACTGATCTAATTGTCTCCACTCCGCCACTCGTGGGGTTTTCTTTTTTTCCCTCTTTTTGGTTTTAACGGGCAAGAACGAGGTGAAAGGTCGAGCAGAGAGCACTAATTGGATCTCCATGGCTCATTACCCGTCCTCCAAGAGGGAGAATCGTTAAGGCTGCAGATGAAGAGGCTCAAAAACTACGCGTGCCTTGGGCAGCTCTCCCAAATTTACATCCCCACGGCACTGCCCTGGCTCCTGTGCACCCAGCTGGAGATGTCCTGTCAGCCAGGGGATATGGGGAGTGCATGGAGGGGCTCAGGGGGCCTGTCAGGGAGTTTGGAGGAAGGCTGGTGACACTGGGTGGCTTTGGGTGACACTGGGTGACATTGGGTGGCTCTGGACACCAGGAAAGAAAATTGAGGGGCTCAAGTATTGAGGATCTAAGCAGGAGCAGGCAGAAGGGAGAGGAAGAAGCAGCTCCTCCTGCCAGGTGGACCAAGGACACCTTCAGAGCAAGGTCTCACCCTGCTGCTTCCTCCTGCAGGGTCCCCACCCCGCTGCCTCTGCGGTCAGATCCTTGGGGAAGAAATGCAGCTCACGCTGGAGTAACCCCCCAAATTTTCCACCCCATGAGAGACCCAGTGGTTGTGACAGCACAGAATCTCTGCCGTGACACCACCATCCATCACCAGGCAGGCGTCTGGGCACCGCCAGGAGAAAGACAAACAGCATCTGTCTGAGCTCAGTGGGGAGGCACCGCAGCTTTCCCAGCCCGTGCCTGTGTCTGGGAGCCCAGGACAAACCGGCATTCAAGGACAGCGTTTCCAGCCCTTCATCCTCCTGGATGGGAGGGGCTGTGGGGAGAAGACCCCAGCACGTGACAAGGGACAGGTTTAGTGACGGTCCCTCAGCCTCTGGGTCACCCCAGTGGCCTTTGAGGCATCTCACACTGGCAAAAGGTCCTTGAAGAGGGTCACGGCTGCTCAGTGAATTTGCCAGGAGCAATGCCAGAGGGTGGGAAGGCTGCCAGAGGGCTCAGAGGCTCTGCTGGGGCTCCACCAGGCTCCTGTGCTGGGCAGCTCTGCGAGGCTGGTGCCCCAGGGAAGGGGCACGGCCCCGAGGCTGCCAGAGCTCCAGGGGCGTTTGGACACTGCTCCAGGGATGCCCAGGGTGGGATTGTTGGGGTTTGGGCAGGGACAGAAGCTGGGACTGATGACCCCTGTGGATTTCCAGCTCAGGATATTCTGTTATCCGCAATTCTGGGATTTGAGATGTTCTGGGCAGGGAAGACAGGAGGGTCCTGGTGATGAAATGGACAACAGAGGAGCTCAGGCACAGAAGGTTCTGCAGATTCCTGCAGTGTTCCTCCTGAAAATCCCCCCCCTCATTTCCCCTGGCTCCGAATCCCAGCTCCCGTGACCCTGAACACCCTGGCTGGCTGTAATTAAAGGCCCAGCAATTGCCCACTGCTCGCGTGTCTCTGTTTATCACAGAGCAGCTTAGTGGAAAACCAATTCCCTGCCTGCCTCAGAGGCATCCTCGGACCAGGGGAAGGGGGTGCCTCCATCTCAGCCCTTTTGCACCCATCCTTCCCATCCCAGCCTGGCCTTGTGCCTGTGCCCATTCTCCCCTGGGGGTTTCAGACCCCGAGGGCGGCAGCAGAGCTGAGCAAAGGCACTTGGGGGGCTCCATTCCAGCCCCTCCTTGCAGCGCAGGGTGGGTAGGGGGACCCCCAACCCCCAAGGCTGGGATGTGCCTGACTGCAGCTGGGGGCTGAGGGGAAGGGTCCTGTGTGCCCTAAATCCCACCCCAGAGCCCCCAGGATGCCAAAGGCAGGGCAGCTCCACACACCAGGGGTTTGTCAGCCCCAAACCCACCACCCCAAAACTGCACCTTGTGCCACGACTGCATTTCCCTGTCTAAACAATGCTTTTGAGAGCATTGCTGGGTTTAGCTGCTTTTCCAAATGCAGTCCCAATTATTAATTATTGTTAATTGCTCTAATGTAGGTTTATCCATGACTAGCAGGGCTTGGGAGCAGCAGGATTCCTGCTGGCTGCACCCACAGCTAAGCTGGTATTGTCCCAGATACAGTCACATGAGAGGGTTTGTTTTCCCAGGCATCCCTGGCAAGCTGCTCCTGGCCCTGCTCCCCCGGCCCTACAACCCCCCACAGGGGCAGGAGTGGGGCCCTGAGCCCTCGTGAACCATATTTGAGGTTTTGGGATGCCCTAATGAATCACACCGGGGGAAAGACGGCTGGGGGATGCTGAGGGATGCAGGAGCAGCAGCAGAGGGGAAATAAAGCTGTTTTCTTGGGCTGCAGGGATGCTCCCAGCAGGGGGACACGGGCTGGCATGGCTGCAGGCAGCTCCATGTCCCTGAGCTCTGGTGACATCCCACATTTCCCTTTGTGCAGGGCGAGGTGAAACTGCTCTGTGCGGGGCTCGTCACGGCTCTGTCGCTTGTGACACTGCTGTCACACGGCTGTCACGGCGCTGGTCCCGCCCGGCCCGGGGCGCCCTCGCTGACCACAGCCCCTCCCGGGAAGGGGACATCGGCACAGGGACATGGACACGGGGGCACCGGGGGGCTGGTGCTGGGGGTGGTGGCAGTAGGGTGGCCTCTGGTGGGGGACACCGCTGCCAGGCGGGTGGGGACCCTCTCCCTGCCGGCAGCCGTGCCCGCGGCGCTCCGGGAGCGGCGGGGACTGAGCTCGGTGACCGTCCCCGGGGTCCGGCAGTGTCCCACTCCGGCACTGCCATCTGCTGGCATCATCAAAGGGACCAGGAGACAGTGACGGGGGCGGGACCGGTGCCTCCAGGGTGCATGGAAGGACTCCTGCTCCTGACGTGCCAGCGAGCTCATGTGCCGGCAGAGACAGCGGGACCGAGGCGACAAACACCCGCGCGGCCAATGTGCCCTTCCCGAGGGTACCGGGACTGAAGGACATTCCCGCTGCGGATGTCACAGGGCTCTGACACCCGGCCAGGAGGAGACGGGAGCTGCCAGACCCCCTGAGCCGTGCCGGGGCTGTGCCAGAGCCAGCCCGGTGCGTCCCGGGGCCGCGGGCGCTGCCAGACCCGTGCCCGGGGCAGGATGTGCCCGCCCAGCGCCTCCGGAAAGGAGAAACCTGAGAGCAGCTGAGATCAGAGCGCAGTTTTTGGGTGCTGACCTCTCCTGTTGCAGGGGTGCGCCCTGCCAGCAGATTTTGGGAGCCCACAGAGGCTCAGATAATCCTTTATTGATTTGTGCCAACCGCTGATCAGGGGCCAAGCCCCGGAGCTTCACCTCGGAGCAAGAAGCGTGACAGCCTCCTCTTCCTCAAGGACACAGGGGACATGTGGCCCCGGCCCTGTGCCCCCGAGTCTGCTGCTGTCACATACTCATGGACTTTCTCCTCTGTCTAAATTTAGGGTCTGGAAGTGGGCTGGCACCTCCCGGTTTATCCCAGGGCTGAATTCTGCACGGCAGAGCACTCACTGCCCTGGGAGCTCATGCCAGGCTCTGGCTGGGCAGGAAGAGCAGGAAAAACCTGCTCTGTGCCACTCTCAGCCCCCTGAGCCGGGCCTGGCCCAGGGGGAAGTGGGTTCAGGCTGCTGGGGGTGGTGGGAATGCTGGAGCTGGAAGGTGTGGTGTCAAATCCAGCAAGAAGGGCTCCTGCAGGAGGAAAAGCCAAGATTAGGTAAAACACGGGTCCATTGCTCTGTGGGGTGGGGTGTGGCATTCACATTCTCTGGAAAATCCCTTCGCCCAGGGTTTTTCTCCTGGGAATCTGAGAAGCCTCAGAGAAAAGGAAAACAATTCTGATCTCATTTGCTTCTCCTGTGCTGTGCTCGTGTGGAATGTGTTTGGGGATTGTTCACCCACAGGTGATTGTTCCATTGGGTTCTGCTGGGAGTTGTTTTCACTCTTTGGCCACTCAGGGCCAGGCTGTGTCAGACTCTGGAGAGAGTCACGAGTTTCATTATTCTCTTTTTAGCCTTCTGTGAGTATCCTCTCTGTATCCTTTAGTGTAGTACAGTGTAGTATTCTTTAATATAAAATAGTATCATAAAGTAATAAATGATCCTTCTGAGAACATGGAGTCAGATTCATCATTCCTGCCTTTGCTGGGCATTCCCAGCAAATACCATAGTGGGGAATGGCTGAGGCAGAGAAAAGGAATGCTGCCTTTGCCCCTTGCCAGCCTCATCTTCAGGCTCCAGAGAATCCAGAGATCCCGTGGGGAGAGGCAGCACCAGGGAAGACAGATCCTCCATGGGAGAGGGGTCAGAGCAGGGCGTGCTTCAGCAAACTGAAACCCATTCCAGTCCTGCTGGGATGCCCCGAGTGGCGAGGGAGGGATGGTGGCGTTGTGAGGCTGCTCTCAACAACCTTTCACTGTCATGGGGATGGAGAGAAGAGTCTGGAAGGCTGCAGGAGGCCAAATGTCGCCTCCACCTTCCAGAAGGGCAGGGAGGACCCAGGCAACTGGGACTCACCAGCCTCACCCTAATCCCTAGGAAGGTGATGGAGTTAATCCCGGGAAGCATTTCCAGGCACATTAGGGATGACAGATCAGGGGAAGCCAAGCTCAGCCAAGCTGACAAACTCCTCCAGTGGCTTGGTAGAGCAGTGGGTGTTTCCATATGTCAAGTGAGATCCCCCAAAACCCCTCTTCAGGCCAATCAGCTGCAGCCTCCCAGCCTCTCCTCATACATGGGATGCTCCAGACCCTTTCCATGGGATACTCCTGACCCTTGATTACCTTCGTGGCCCTTTGCTGGAGTCTCTCCAGCTCGTCCACATCTCTCTTGTTCTGGAGAGCCCAGAATTGGACACAACACTCTGGGGTGGCCTCACCAGTGCTGACCACGGGATCCCCTCCCTCGGCCTGACGCAGCCCAGGACACTCTCACCTTGTGCAGCAGGGACTCGCTGCTGCCTCAGGGCCCAGCAGCACCCCAGGGCCTTTCCCAGAGCTCTCTTCCAGCTGAGCGCCCTCCGCCACATATTGGAGTCTGGGATTGTTCTCCCCAGGGCCAAAACCTTGCCCTTTCACCTTGTTGAACTTCCTGAGGCTCCAGTCAGCCTCCCAGTGCCTGAAGGGGCTCCAGGAGAGCTGCAGAGGGACTGGGGACAAGGCCTGCAGGGACAGCACACAGGGAATGGCTCCCAGTGCCAGAGGGCAGGGCTGGATGGGATCTTGGCAATGAGGAATTGTTCCCTGGCAGGGTGGGCAGGGGCTGGGCTGGAATGGCCAGAGCAGCTGGGGCTGCCCCTGCATCCCTGGCAGTGCCCGAGGCCAGGCTGGACACTGGGGCTGGGAGCACCTGGGACAGGGGGAGGTGTCCCTGCCACGGCAGGGGTGGGATGGGATTTAAGGTCCCTTCCCACCCAAACCCTTCTGGAATTCCATGACGCCTTCCCACGGGCTGTTTCCAGCCCAGACAGGGCTCCTGGCCATCCCCCCAGTCCTGGCGATGTCCCCACGGTGCGGGTGGGGTCCCCTCGGCCGGAAGCGAGGACGGAGGGGAGATGGAGGAGGATGAAAGGGAGAGGGAGAGCTGTGGAGAGGATGGAGAGGGGGATGGAGTGAGGATGGAGGAGCCACGGAAGGACACCCCTGCGGGCGGGAGGGGGCCCGTACCCCGCATCCCCCCCGCTCTCCCTCTGCCGCCGTAGGGGCCGCCCCGGGGGAGGCGCGGCGGGCGCGGCCGCCCCGAGCTCCCCGGTGCGGGCGGAGCCAGGGAGGCGGCGGCGGCGGAGGGGAGCGGGAGCCGGGAGCGGGAGCCGGGAGCGGCGGCAGCACGATGGGGGCCTGTCTCGGGGTCTGCTCCCTGCTCAGCTGCGTGAGTGCCCGCAGGATGGGGGAGCGCGGGGCACCGGCGCCGTCGCGGTGCCGCAGCGGCGGCGCGGCCCGAGGCGGGCGAGTCGTGGCCGCTGCGCGTCCGGAGGAGGGTCCAGGGGGACCCGGGGGGCGCCGAGGGACACCCCGGGGATGTGCCCCGCTACACCCGCCGCGGAGGGGTCCGAGGGATGCCGGGAGGGTGATGCACCCCTGTGTACACAGCGGATATGGGGGACCCCGGGCAGGACACACCCCTGGGTATGGGGGGATGCAGGGGACCCCCGAAGGATATTCCCTGCCCTGTGTAGCCGGGGGCACGCAGGGGACCCCCGGAGGATGCACCCCTGTGTACAAGTGGGATGTGGGGCACACCCAGGAGCTGCACCCCTGGATATGGGGGAGGGCTTCATCCCTCGGTGCCTGGAGAGGTGTGGGGGGTTCTCGGGGCAGGGGATCCCACTGCAGGCGGGGTACCCATGGGAGACACAGAGAGCTCACTCCAGAGAGCTCTGGGGGCCATGGTGGAGGGGATGGGGTGGGAGTGGGGTGGGTGGCGCACCCCAGGGCGCCTGGGGTGGGGGGGAGGTGGGAAGCCAGAGCAGTGATGTCCTGCTGGCCCTGGAGGAGTGGGGGGTCCTGGTCCCACCCCTCAATGAGAGGCTGGGAGTCCTGCCTGCTTCCTCTGCTGAGCCCCAAGGTGGGGCTGGAGGAAGAGAATGAGCTGGAACAGGGGGTGCAGGGGGCTGCGTGTGGGGTGCCATGGCCCAGGGCAGGCTCAGGGCAGGCGATTTGGGGTGCCGTGGGCCAGGGTACCTGCAGGCTGTGTGATTTGGGGTGCCGTGGGCCAGGGCAGGCGCAGGCTGTGTGTTTGGGGTGCTGTGCCCTGTGACATGGAGTGCGTGGTTCAGGTGACGCAGGCACCTGCCCACAGCAGCACTTCCTGCCCTGGCGGTGCCTCACCTGCGGGCACGGGGCCAGGGCAGGGCTGTGGAACCAGCCTGGGAGCTGCCGGCCTGGAAACCTGGGAATGGGACCTGTTTTGCAACTTGACCTCTGAGTGCCGGAGCTTTAACGAACAGGATGTTTGGAAATGAGGGATAGGAGGGAGAGTGGTCTGCAAGGCTTCCCCTCTGAAGCACATTCTTGTGCTTCTCCGTATGAACAGGTATTGGGAGAGCAGGGAGTTACTCCAGAGCAGGCCTGTGGAGGTTTCTGTATGAATTCTGGATTTTTTTTCCCCAAAAACTTGTGGCTCAGACTGTGGTAACAGCAGAGTCACTGTATAGGTTTCATTTTCCTGTTCCTTCCTGTGGAAGTTGTTGATGAAGGGGCTGGTTTTGTACAGGTCTGAGCTGAAGAACAACACTGAAAAAAACCCAAACTGAATGAAACATTCCCCCTAGTCTGTGTAATTATTAAATATAATTACTTTTAACAAGCTTTTGTTTAATTTTGTTGTTCCTTCCAGTGGGCCTGGTCGGTGGGCCTGTTCTGAGCTGAAGAACCACAACACTCAAAAAAAACCCAAACCAAACTGAACAACCCCCTAGTTCTTTTGTTTTATTGTTATTTTTAACAAGAACATCCTGACTAACTCCTTCTGCTCTGCCTGCATCCCTTGAGTCACAGCACCACGAGATTGCCAAGCCCCTCCTTCAGCGCTTTCCCTCTAAAACCCTACAAGCTGCTCCTGAGTGAAACCTTGAATCACAAAAGGAGAATTTCTCTCTCCCTGCCTCCAGGCTTTGCCCACGGCTGCCATGAGCAGTGAGGTCATTCTGAGCTGCCTTCCTGGGTGACAGGCTTGGGGTTACCAGCAGAAGGCTGCCCCAGCCAGAGCAAACCCTGGAGGCTTGGCCAGTCCTTAGACCTCCCTGGGGACACTCAGCCTCGCGGCACCAGTCCAAGGCCACCTGCCAGACAGGAAGGCCACCAGCTCCCCCGGTGTGCAGATGTGGTGGGACGGGTGCTGATTAACGTGCTGCTCGTTAATTTGGCAGCAGAGAAACACCGGCTGCTCGGCATCGCTTTGGGTTGACTCACTCTGGGTGTACCTGGGACGGCCGGGGTGAAGGCAGCTGGCAGCTGTGGTGGTGGGGCGGTGTAGTTGGGGTGGTGTAGCTGGGGTGGTGTAACTGGGGTGGTGTAGCTGGGGTGGTGTAGCTGGGTTGTGGTGGTGTAGTTGGAGTGGTGTAACTGGGGTGGTGTAACTGGATTGTGGTGGTGTAGTTGGAGTGGTGTAACTGGGTGGTGTAGTTGGGGTGGTGTAGCTGGGGTGGTGTAGCTGGGTTGTGGTGGTGTAGCTGGAGTGGTGTAACTGGGTGGTGTAGCTGGGGTGGTGTAGCTGGGGTGGTGTAGCTGGGTTGTGGTGGTGTAGCTGGGGTGGTGTAACTGGGTGGTGTAGTTGGGGTGGTGTAGCTGGGGTGGTGTAGCTGGGGTGGTGTAGCTGGGATGGTGTAGCTGGGTTGTGGTGGTGTAGCTGGAGTGGTGTAGTTGGGGTGGTGTAACTGGGATGGTGTAGCTGGGTTGTGGTGGTGTAGTTGGAGTGGTGTAACTGGGTGGTGTAGTTGGGGTGGTGTAGCTGGGGTGGTGTAGCTGGGATGGTGTAAGTGGGTTGGTGTTGTCGGGGTGGTGTTGTTGGGGTGGTGCTGTGGGTCAGTGCTGTTGGGGTGATGTTGGGTGGGTGCTGTTGTGTTGCAGTTCTTGGGGTGATGTTGTTGGACTGGTGTAGGTTGGTTGGTGTAGTTGGGATGCTGTTGGGATGATGTAATGGGGGTGGTGTAGTTGGCTTGGTGGTGTTGGGGTGATGTTGGATGGGTGTTTTTGAGTTGTTACGGGGGTGACATAGTGGGGCTGGTGTTCTTGGGTTGGTGGTGTTGGGGTGATGGTGTGGGGTGATATAGTCGGGCTGATGTTGGCTGGGTGTTTTTGGGTTGATGTTGGGCTGGTGCAGTTTGGTTAGCTGTGTTGGGGTGATGTTGGGGTGGTGTAGCTGGGTTGGTGGCATGGCTTGGTGGTTTGGGGTGATGTTGGGTGGGTATGTTTGAGTTGGTATTGATGGGGTGGTGTAGCTGGGTTGGTTTGGTGTTGGAGTTGTTGGGGTGATGCTGGGCTGGTGTAGTTGGGCTGTTGGGATGACGTAACTGGGGGGGTGTAGTGGGGTTGGTGGGGCTGGTTTTGGGTTGGTGTTATTGTTGGTTGTAGTTTGGTCAGTCGTGTTGGGCTGGTGTTGGTGCAGTTGAGCTGTTGGGGTGGTAGAGTTTGGATGATGCAATTGGGGTGGGGTACTTGGGCTGGTGGGGTGGTGTTCTTGGGGTGATGTGGTGCAGTTGGGATGATGTCATTGGGGTGTTGTAGCTGGGTTGGTGGTTTGGCTTGGTGTTGGTGTGGGCTGGGGTGGTGTTGGGCCGGTGTAGCTGGGTTGCTGTAGTTGGGTTGCTGTAGCTGATCTGCTGTTGGTGTAGTGGGGCTGTTGTTGTGTTGTTGGGATGATGTAATCGCAGGGTGGTGTAGGTGGCTGTCATTAGTGTGGTGTTTTTGGGGTGGTTTTGGATTGGTGTTGGGGTGATGCTGTTGGGTTGGTGGGTTTGGGGTGATGTTGCTGGATGATATTTTTGGGATGGTGGTGTTGGACTGGTGTGGTTTGATCAGTTGTGTTGGGCTGGTGTTGGTGTAGTTGGCCTGGTAGAGTTTGGGTGCTGTTGGGGTGAATTGTTGGGATGCTGTTTTTGGGGTGCTGTTGCTGTATGGGTGTTTTTGGGGTGCTGTTTTTGGGGTGCTGTTGCTGTATGGGTGTATTTGGGTGCTGTTTTTGGGGCGCTGTTTTTGGGGTGCTGTTGCTGTATGGCTGTATTTGGGGCGCTGTTTTTGGGGTGCTGTTGCTGTATGGCTGTATTTGGGGTGCTGTTTTTGGGGTGCTGTTGCTGTATGGCTGTATTTGGGGCCCATGTGGCGTGTCCCTTGTCCCGCTCTGTCCGCGCTCTCCCGGGCCTGGGCAGGAGGGATGGGAGCAGCCCTGAGGTGTGAGTCGCTCTGAGGTGAGCTGCACTCAAGGAGGAAGTCGCAGTGAAACGGGAGAGTTTAATCATCCACCAGCCGCTGAAAACCGACACTTCCTCATTAACCCCTGGCTCTCCTGCTGCTGCAGCCACTTCCCTCGCTGGCTTTTTCCATCCTGCTCTTTGTCCCTTCACCGTGTTCACATTTTGGGGCAACTTCGAAAATCTTTGGAAGCAGAATCAGAGTGCCCAGCCCTGCTGGGAGTGTCTTCCTTGCTGTTAACCATTGTATTTTAAAGAAAAGGACTGGAATCAGGAGTGCCCGGGCAGCTGGAGGGGTCAGTGTGGGGCACGAAGGGTTCCTCGGCTTCACTGCGAAGGAGCTTTCAGGGAGCGATCCTAAAAGGATATCCTAAAGGAATCCACAGGATTCCCGTGTGACGGAGCGGAGCAGTGAGATGGAGATGCCATATCCCTTTACCTCAGCAGCTGCAAGAGCCTGTGAAACCTGAGATACAACCAGGGAGTTTGGCTGTGTGAGAATCCTCCTGCAAAACAAACCTCCAGGGATGCTGCAGGCTCCCAAAAACCTTGTGCTTGTTGGGGAGAGCCCAGAGGAGCCCACGGAGCTGCTGCAGGGCTGGAGCCCCTCTGGAGCCAGGCTGGGAGAGCTGGGGGTGCTCCCCTGCAGAGGAGAAGGCTCCAGGGAGAGCTCAGAGCCCTTGCAGGGCCTGAAGGGGCTCCAGGAGAGCTGCAGAGGGACTGGGGACAAGGCCTGCAGGGACAGCACACAGGGAATGGCTCCCAGTGCCAGAGGGCAGGGCTGGATGGGATCTTGGCAATGAGGAATTGTTCCCTGGCAGGGTGGGCAGGGGCTGGGCTGGAATTGCCAGAGCAGCTGGGGCTGCCCCTGGATCCCTGGCAGTGCCCAAGGCCAGGCTGGACACTGGGGCTGGGAGCACCTGGCACAGGGGGAGGTGTCCCTGCCATGGCAGGGGTGGGATGGGATCGTCTGAACCCCCAAATCCACACCTTCCTAAGCAACAGCAAACCCCATCATTTTCCTGTCCAGATCCGCTGATTTTGGGACTGGTGCTTTTTGTTTCAGTTGGCACTGAAGGACGAGGAGCTGACGGAGTGGATGGAGAACTGAGGGGCTTTGCTGCATCAGATGATGCAATAATTCTGCATTTAAAGGGATTTTTGTTGTTTTTCTGTTTGGTTTTTTTGTAATTTGAAGGGAAATACAGTAGCGCTGGTGCATTTTAATGCACTCTGATGCACGTGGTGCATTTAATGAGGCTGAAATGAAGCAGTCTCTAATTGAAAGCCATTTTCCCATGCTTCCAAGTTGAAAACACAGTGTGATGCCCCTGAGCAGCTCCTGGAGGGGCATGATGAGAGTTCCAATGGGATCCTTTGGGTCTCTCACCCACCCCAGCTCCTGTGGGTGCCATCAGCTCAGCACAGCTGATCATGGGGCAGGGAGGTGGGGCTGGCATGGGATAAGAGGAGTAAGTCAGGAAAGAGGGGATTTTTCTCAAATAATGGTGTGCTTATGCTTAAAAAAAATTTGAAGCCACCTTTGGTGATTTGGGGGCATCAAAGTGGTCTCTCATGCTGAGGGAGCGACACACAGCAGCTCCACACCTGGTTCTGTTTTCTGCCATGTCCATTTTTTACACTGATTCCAACAATGAGAAATTTGTATATTTGTATATTTGACTCAATACCGAGCCATCTTTAATTAACACCGAGCGCAGGCCCTGATTTGGAAGCACGTGGCCATAATAAACACACAGCTCATGCACATCCCTCAAGAGCAGGAGAGAGCAGAGCCCTTC
>NC_052038.1:1297409-1434592 GCF_015832195.1 Motacilla alba alba
TAGGAGTGCTTAGAAAGTGTTCTTGGAGCTGCAGAGCCAAGCCAGCTGTGCCTGCCACACCTGGGGAGCACAGTGGGAGCTGATAAAATCTTGCTGTTTCACCCAGCAACAGGTCCTGGAGGGAAATTGTCACCTGGCCAGGGAGGAGGAAGCGGCCCTTGGAGCCAGGAGAAAGCAGGGGCAGGTTTCAAGAGGCACGGAGGCCTCGCCAGGCCTTTGATGTGTGTTTGCAGTGTGTGTGCCAACAGCTGTGCTCCCAAAAAAAGCTGCTGTGCCTCCTTGTGTTTTATTTGGATCCATCAGGTCGGGAGGAGGGGAAGGGACTGAGGAGGCCTCGATGCTCGTTCAAGCTCTGCTGGGCTCCCCCAACCCCAAACCAGGTGGGTGCAGGGAGAAACTGCCCACAAACAAACAGATGCAAAATAAACAACCCTCATGGTTTCTCAGGGCAGGCTGGAGAACCAGCAGGAAATTCTGCTCCTGCCCTGAGCTCATCCCCCAGTGTGGTCAGCAGGATGAGAGAGGGGATCCCCCCCTCTGCCCCACTCAGGTGAGACCCCACCTGCAGAGCAGCCTCAGCCCTGGGACCAACACCAGCAGCACCTGGAGCTGCTGCAGAGATCCCGGAGGAGCCCACGGAGCTGCTGCAGGGCTGGAGCCCCTCTGGAGCCAGCCTGGAGAGCTGGGGGTGCTCACCTGCAGAGGAGAAGGCTCCAGGGAGAGCTCAGAGCCCTGGCAGGGCCTGAAGGGGCTCCAGGAGAGCTGCAGAGGGACTGGGGACAAGGCCTGCAGGGCCAGCACACAGGGAATGGCTCCCAGTGCCAGAGGGCAGGGCTGGATGGGATCTTGGCAATGAGGAATTGTTCCCTGGCAGGGTGGGCAGGGGCTGGGCTGGAATTGCCAGAGCAGCTGGGGCTGCCCCTGCATCCCTGGCAGTGCCCGAGGCCAGGCTGGACACTGGGGCTGGGAGCACCTGGGACAGGGGGAGGTGTCCCTGCCGTGGCAGGGGTGGCACTGGATGGGATTTGTTCCCTTCCAACCCAAACCATTCCATGAGTACAAAACCCTCCCCATGCCAGGCTGAATTCCTGCCTATCCAAAGGCAAACAGCACAGCAATCCCAGACAGGATCATTTGCTTTTTTTCCTTAAACAGACACAGAAGCTAAACTCTCCCTTTCCCTTTCCCCAGTGCGAGAAACGACCACTCACTTTTAAAATTTTAAAAGTTTATTAAACTTTAACAAAAATACAGCAAAAGGAATAAATAAGGAAAAATCACAGCCTCTGGGAGCCCCCCTGACTACCTGCCACATGCTTGTCTTCGAAATGGGTGCTCCACCGTTTCCACTTCTAGCTCCTCCTAAAGACTTATCAGTTAACTCCTTCCTTGCTGTCCAGGGCTGGAGATCACGTTCTTACATCTTGATTGGCGGTCAGGCGTTGCCATAGTAACGAGCCAACCCTCCCCAAATGTGGCATTCACATTCTCTGAACAGAGAGAGATGTAATTCTCACTCAAGATTTTTCCAGAGAAGCACAAAGAGAAGAGAAAACAGTTTTTGTCTCTACTTACTACTCCTGTTGTTTTTACACATGTGGAATGTGCTAAGAAGTTTGTTTACCTAAAGTAATTGGTCAGTTAGATTCTACTAAAAATTGTTTTGTTTCCTTAACTAATTAACTCAAAACTGTGTCTTAGCTGTCTCCGACAGTGACAGGTTTTTCTTTAGCACTGTAAAATGCGGGGTCCACTGACGAGAGGGGAGAATCTGACTCCATGTTCTCAGAAGGCTGATTTATTACTTTATTACACTATATTATATTAAAGAATACCATGCTATACTATACTATACTATACTATACTATACTATACTATACTATACTATACTATACTACATTATACTAAAGAATACAGAAAAGATACTTACTGAAGGCTAAAAAGTTAATAATGAAACTTGTGACTCTCTCCAGAGTCCTGACACAGCTTGGCCCTGATTGGCCAAAGAGTGAAAACAACTCCCAGCAGAACCCAATGGAACAATCACCTGTGGGTGAACAATCCCCAAACACATTCCAATGCAGCAAAACACAGGAGAAGCAAATGAGATCAGAGTTGTTTTCCTTTTCTCTGAGGTCTCTCTCGCTGCCTTTCAGCTTCCCAGGAGAAAAACCCTGGGCGAAGGGATTTTTCAGAGAATGTGAATGCCACACTTTCGTATCTCTCAGTATAGTATCTCTTTATATAGTTATAATATAGTATTAATGTAATATAGTATAGTTTTAATGAAACAGTTGTTCAACATTCTAAATCGTAGCGTTGGATACCAATCACTCCCTGCGTCGGGGGCATCCCACATTCGATACCAAAGGCTCGGATCACCAAGGCCATGCTGTGGTAACAGCGCTCAGGGGAAGGACACATTACAGGAACATAACCATGCATCTACTGTAAGAGCCTGAGCCGAGAGATGTGGGACTCCAGGTGGCTCTCCAGAACGCTGTTTATTGTATATTGCAGCAGTCTGGGGCACGGGTGACAGAGCCGTGCCTACAGCTGTCAGCTCCGGCTGCAGGCAAGCCTGCAGACCCTTTAGTTCTGTCCCAATGCATTGTGGAGACAGACAAGCATGCCAAACCTCTCCCTTGGAGAGATGTCCTTGAATGGGCTGTGAGAAGATCATCTCAACCCTCCTGGACTGAGAAATCCTCCTTGGTCATGGCGAGTTCCCAGCACGCTTTGGGGTCCCAGGTAGATTCATTGGTTTTCTCCCTTTGTGCCACCCCAGCTTTTCCCCATAAAGCCCCAGTTTCTGCCCTGTTCAGCAGGGAGCTGTCATCCCTGGCCTCCTTTGCAGGGTGCTGGAAAAAAAGGAACTCTGTGGAACTGCTCTGTGGGGCTCCTGTCTCTTTGTCCCTCTGCTGGCCTGGGGACACCTCACAGGGCAGAGCTGGAATCACTGAGAGCTGGAATCACTGCTGAGAGCTGGAATCACTGCTGAGACCTGGAATCACTGCTCAGAGCTGGAATCAGTGCTGAGAGCTGAAATCAATCAGAACTGAGCAGCCTGCCCTTTGCTGAGGTTACACAGTGGCTGAAGGACTGCCTGAGACCCCTAGAATGTTGTCTGCTGCACTGTCTGTTCCCATGTCTCTGGGAAGGTTGGACATCTGGGTCGATCCACCAGAACCTGACTGGCCGCCAAAAGAATGCATTTTATATTTTTCTTGCTGAGCATCTTAATGCATAAAAACAAATCAATACCTTTACTATTACCGACAGCCTATCATAACTGCTCTCATTACCTTATTATGGTCAATCCTTTCCAATCACATGAGTTAGCATGGTACAGTCCTCCCACCCTTCCATTCCCTCACCCACAGAGCCTCCAAGTCCATCAGGACAAAACTCCAGTTCTTCTGGAGCCTCCAGATGCTTCTTCCTCTTCCTCTTCCTCTTCCTCTTCCTCTTCCTCTTCCTCTTCCTCTTCCTCTTCCTCTTCCTCTTCCTCTTCCTCTTCCTCTTCCTCTTCCTCTTCCTCACTTTTGTCTTCTCCTCCTCCTTCTCCTTCTTTTTCTCTTCCTCCTTCTCCTCTCATTTTTTCCTTTTTTTCCTTTTCCTTTTCCTCCTTGTCCCTCAGTGCTGTTTGTCCCTGGTCTCCTCTGACAAGGAGGGTGCAGCCCTGGACCCCTGCCCTGTGCAGAGTCTGACACTTCAATTTTAGTGACAATTAGCTGCCCCTGCCAGGGATGAGGAGAGGGGGAATTTGGAAATGATCCCGGGAAAGGTCCCTTTCCACAGCAGAGAGCCCTGGGATGGGCAGCAGGACACCCTCAGGGTGGCCATGCAGAGCTCTGCAGGCCCTGCCAGCAGGATCGGCTCTAAATCCAACCCAGCCCCACAGAAATGTTGTTTTTGTGGGGCCACATCGCTGTGAGCTCCTGCAGCAGCCATCGGTGCTTTATCCATGAAATTCCCTCCTTCTCCTCCTCCTCAAATGGGAGGAATTCTCTCCCTGGGTGACCCCAGTCTCTCTGCCCTGGAGCTCCTCCTGAGCAACAGCTGAAAAAGCCACCAGTGGCCCTGTCCCCAGGTCCCCCTGCCATGGACACGGCACGGACCTGTCACCTCGGGAGCCAGAGCAACACACGAGCCCTTGGATTTGGGAAATATCCCACAGAAATTCCTTCCCTCCAAATATTTATTTTCACAAGCCAACAGGTCAAACAGCCCAAGATGTTTTCTCAGTTGCTTCAAGCTGAGGCAATCCAAGAATTCTGGGAATCCTCCTTGGAGCCGAGGTCCTGGGTGAACAATGCAGGACGTGGCTGAAGGTCTGCGTGGAGCAACCACCCTCCACATCTGCTGGGCTTTCCTTGGAGATTTATTATGGACAAAAGCAGCTCTTGGAAGAGTTGTTCTCCTCCTGTTGGAGCAGATGGACAGAAATATTTCACACATGACTCAAACTCTGGATGGCTCCACCACAAACTCCAGACAGGAACGAGCAGGATGGACATTAAATCGTCCTTGATTTATAGACAGCCCCATAAAATAAATCCCAGCCTTGCTCGGGGATCTTCCCCACTTCAGTTTCACTCTTGATCTCCAAGCCAAGAGGCTGAAATTCCAGGTTTTTGCAGCCCCAAAGCCAGTAGCAGTAAAAGTTTATAAAATCCTGGTGGATTTCTGCTGCAGGTTGAGTGGGGAAAGTGATCCGAGATAAAAATATTACTCTGGAAAACAGGGATGGATTTCCAAGGCCGCACTTCCAGGGCTGGGCTCCTTCCTACCTAGGCTGGAACAATAAATATTTAATGAGGCAAATGGATCCTCCTGCACTCGTAATTAAGGGAAGGGGGGATAAATTGCATCCCTAATTATTCCTAACAAAAGGGAGAGCAATTTCCTCCGTGATCAGTGAGAATTCCCATTTCTCCCCAAGTGAAGCAGGAGCAGGGGATGGATTTGAAAGGAATGGGTTTGAAAGAGAACATTTAGCATCTGATGGGAGATAAAAGGCAGCGCTCACCTCTACTGGGGAGTTTTATTCTGTTTTAACTGGTCTTACTGGGATAACAGCGGGAATTCTGGGCTCATGGACCACCGGGAACTCTCCATTCCCAGACCTCAGTTTCCCATTTATAATCTGGAGATAAAACTGGCTGGAGCTCACAAGGACTTTGTTCCTGGAACACTTTTTTTGAATGCCAAAAATACGGATTGCAACATCTCTTGGAAAAAATCCTCTCTGAGCAGATTTGTTGTTGGAAAACATGAATATCCAAGTGTGGAATTCTCAAATATTGCTTCATGTTTTATGATTTCTTCCCCCCAGTTATTTTTATGACTTTGAAGTGTTTTGCTTCACAATCCCCAACTGTGAACACAGGGATTTATTGACTGATAACAACATAAAATGCAGATGAACAGCACAGAATCATGGAAGCAGCATCCAGCCTATCTCCAGCTGTCCTAAAAAGAGTGGAAATGGTCCAAAAAAGAGGGAAAATGTTACTTAAAAAAGGGAAAATAATCCCAAAAAGAGGAAAAATGGTCCTAAAAAGAGGGAAAATGTTCCTAAAAAGAAGGAAAGGATCAGAGCTTGAACGTCTCCTGTGTTGGTTACTGTAGGGGAATCTCACCCATCTTCTCCCTCAATGATCCAATGAAACTGCAGCCTCTTCCCTGCCCTCTCCCTCCATCCTGGAGCATCCCTAAATCCCTGGCACTATTCACACCCTTCTCTTTCCCTGGATGCTCCTTCCCCGTGCCCTGGCTCCCACTCCAGGAGTTTTTCCCAGTGCACCTTTTCCCATCCCTTTGTGCAGCTGATCCTGGCTGGAATCACATCTCCCACCCCACCAGCTCTGTGTTCATCCCCTGCCCCTCTCCCAGTCCCAAACCCCTGTGGATATTCCTACATCTATAACTCTGCTCCTAATTGTCCTGGTGTGAACAGCCAGGTGTCTGCTGAGGAAGGCAGGAGCCTCCCCTGAAATGGAAAATGCAAACCCCCTCCCTCTGAATTATTATAATTTTGAAATTAAGGGGCTCTCAGGCAAAGATATGGGAATAGCAATAACAGTTCTGTACTAGGGAAATTAAAAGTACAAATGCAACAGTACAAACAAAGCCCTGCCAGAGTCAGAGCAGGCCCTGGCACGCTGTGGCTCAGGCTGGTGGCAGCAGTGCCATTCCATGGTGGCTCAGCCCTCCTGCAGTGCCAGCTGTGCTTCTGCTGGAGCAGGGATCCTGCACAAGGCTGGAGTTTTCCTCTGCAGCTCCAGGGCTGCTGGAGATGGGCCTGCTCTTGCTCTGGCAATGCAGGGCAGCAGAAAGCTGCTCCTCTGGGAATGCAGGGGGCAAAGGCTGCTGTGCTGCTGCCAGGCTCAGAGTGGATCCAGGGAGGAATGCTTGGCTCCTGCCCTGGGCGCAGCATCTCCCCATGGGATGATGGAATTGGATCAGCCCTGCAGGGACACTCAGTGGCCATGAGCAGCAGAGATCTCCTGCAGGGAGGATTGGCTGTGGCAGAGAGAAAGAAAACTGCCCCGTGAGCAGCAGAGAACTGCCCCAGCTCTGACAGAGGGGGGTAGAACACACAGCCCAGGCACATCTTGCATTTCCAACCTAAGACACCAATTTCCATGTCCCACCCCATCCCCTGCCCTTCCCCAATCCCAAATCCCTGTGGATATCCCTGTCTTTAACTCTGTTCCCATTTTCCATGCTCCACCCTGCCCCTTGTTCCCAGTGGATTTAACTCCAAAATTTTCACCTTCAAGACCCCAAACGGGGGAATCCTCCAGGGCAGGGGGAACCAGGACTCTGCTGTTGGAGCTGCAGGATCTGGACCCCTCTAATGGGAATAAAATCCCCCCACAGGCCCCCATGGGAAGCACGGGGAGCTCACAAATTTTGGACAAATTTGGTCAGAATTACCAGGCTGGGGAAAACAAGAGAATTTTTTCCTTCTAACTTTGTTCTTTGAAACTGCTGATTTGTTTTGGCTGGAGCTCCCTCCCTCCCTCAGCCCTTAAAAAGCAAAACCAGCCCGAGGTGGATGCTCCATTAGAGAAAATCTCAGCATAAATGATAGAAATTAAAATTATGACTCCAAGCAGAGCTTTCCAAGGGGAGTTTCAGGGCTCCTTAATAGGCCAGGACCCTGCAGCTGCTCCAGTGAATCCCTGATTTACTGGGGAATATTAATGGGCCTCTCTGCACAATTATAGCCAGAAACAGCAATTAAAGAAAAAATCAGAGAGGGCAGAAACTCAGGGAAGGATCCTCAGCCAGCACTAATTGGTGCAGCTCAGAAACCAACAGAGCTGAGCAGAATTCCACCCGTTCAGGGCAGCTCCGAGGAATTTCTCATTTCCAGCCACCTTCCTCTTGCATTTATCCCTTTTTTTTTTTCCTTGGGAAGAGCTAAAGCACCATGGGTTTAAGCCTAAAGATAAAAGAAAAAAAGGAAAAATCTGGGATAATTGCAGATTTCTTCCAGGTTGGAAAATTGTTTCGAGTTTTTTTATGGTACATTTTATATTTTTTCAAATATTTTAAGAGTTCCAATTCTAAGAGTAATTTTTAATTTTAAGAGTTCCAATTCTAAGCATCCTACAGGACCTCTTCTTTCACTTGCATCCTTTAGTGGAGCTAAAGGAATTATTATCAGGCAGGTAAAATTGATATTTTTGTGAAGAAAAAACATTCTTCAGTACAGAAACCAACAGAGCTGAGCAGAATTCCACCCATTCAGGGCTGCTGAGGGAAATTTCTCATTTCCAGCCACTTTCCTCTGGAATTTATCTCTCTCTTTTTTTTTTTTTTTTCTTGTGAAGGGATAAAGCACCATTGGTTTAACCCTAAAGTTAAAAAAGGAAAATCAGGGACGCCTGGGATAATTGCAGATTTCTTCCAGTTTGGAAAAGTTGTTTTGGGTTTTTTATTAATGATATATTTTATATTTTTCAAGTCATTTTAAGAGTTCCAGTTCTAAGCACCCTCCAGGACCTTTTCTTGCACTTGTAGCATTTTAATGGCGCAAAATAAATTATTATTAGGCAGTTAAAATGATATTTTTGTGATGTAAAGATCTTGATTGGAATTCTTTTAGCTCTGGAAAGCAAAGGACTTCAGTGTCTTCACGTGCAGAGAGGTGGGAATAGGAGAGAGGAGAAGCACCCCATTAAAAAGTGAATTTTTCACTGTCTCTAAACCCCTCCCTGAGCACACAGCAGCAGAAAAAAAAGGAAAAAAAAAAAAACAAAAGCAGGAATGGCTGGATTTCCTCTCAAGTCCAAAATCCTCATCTGTACTTAACCTATTACCTGCAGAGGAACAATTTGGGAATTCCTTCTGAAGGGGTTTCTCTCCTTTGCTCAGCGGGTGTTGGGCGACAAGCTCAGGGCAGCAGCAGAGCCCCGGGGCAGCCTTGGGGACTGGGCAGCTCCAGAACCCCCGAGAGCCTTAGGAAATTCACTTCTTTCCATAAAAATTTAAAAAAAAAAATCAGTCTTTTTAAAATTTAATTTGGCATGACAAAGACGGGGAAATGCAGGGGAGGAGGGTTTAGAAGGCAGATCTTGGAGTCAGAGCCTGGATTCGGAGGCTCCTGCATCCAGTTAGCTGCAGATATCCAAGGAAAGGTCGGGATTTGTAAAGAGTTGTTAAAATTTGACAGAAAGTCCCCATGGTTTTTTATGTATGTGCGCAAACATTAAGATAAGGTGTGTTAGGAAGGTTATAGGACAGAGATGACATTGGTGAGCCAGAGATTGAGCTAGAAATAAGTCCTAAGGCACAGCTGGACCATCATGGGAAGAGCTGGGCCAGGAACTGCTGTTCCTTCATGGAATATCAGAATGGTGTGAGTTGGGGGGGACCTTAAATCCCATCTGTGCCACCCATGCCAGGTGCAGGGACACCTCCCACTGTCCTGGGCTGCTCCAAGCCCCAGCCAGTCCGGCCCTGGGCACTGCCAGGGCTGATCTCAGGACCCAGGGCTTGGGCAGAGGGGATGATGTGATGCTGCAGCCCCTGCAGGGGTTTGCACACAGCTGGAAGGGCTTTCTGCTCTCCCCTCTGCAGCCTGGAGCACCAGGGAGGCCAAGGGGTTTGAGTTCCCAAAAACATCCTGAGGAATCAACAGGGGAGGGAAGGAATCCTGGAGAACACCCTCGAGAAGTGAGGTTTGTCATCCCTGACTCCTGCAGGGACAGTGCCACTGTCACCCCGCAGAGCCACTCAGGGTCACAGAATGTCCTGAGGGGAAGGGACCCACAGGATCATGGATCCAACCCCAGACCCTGCCCAGACCCCCCAACAATTCACACGGAATTCCCAGAATTCCCAGAATCACTGGGTTGGAAGAGACCTTGCAGACCATCGAGTCCAACCCAGCCCCAACACCTCAACTCAACCCTGGCACCCAGTGCCACATCCAGGCTTGGTTAAACACACCCAGGGATGGTGACTGCACCACCTCCCCGGGCAGAACATTCCAGAACTTTATCACTCTTTTTCCTGATATCCAGCCTGTATTTCCCTTGGGGCAGCTCGAGGCTGTGTGCTCTGGTTCTGTCAGTAACCCCACCCTGGGCATCCCTGCAGCTCTGGCAGCCTCGGGGCCGTGCCCATTCCCTGGGGAGCCTGGGCAGTGCCAGCACCCTCTGGGGGAAGAACCTTGCCCTGCTCTCCAGCCTGAGCCTAATGCCTCAGGTGTAACTTTTGTATTTTTCAGATTCTGCTTTAGTGTGTGGGTCTGGGCTTCATATTATGGGATGGTGAGCTCTGCACAGAGCAGGGAGACAAAACAATTCCTGCTCCAGCTGGGCACCAAGGACAAATGATCCAAAGCTCAGCCCAGGAGCACAAACAGCGTGGGCTGGAGAGAGAAAAACAAGCAGGATGGGAGTGCCTGGGCTGGGGCTGGAACGGGACAATGAACTGCAAGGTGCAAATGGAGCAGAGCTGATCCAAGGGACAGACCCCGTGCCCGCTCGTGCATTTTGGGACCATTTTGGTTCACCTTGGGTGCAGCCCTGGCTGGGCTCTTGTGCTGCCCAAGGTGGATCCATGGAGGAGATCCTTTCAATAAATCCCTGCTTTATTCTTTAGCTCAGCCTGGTCTCTGCTCCAGGTCACCCTACACAAGGCATCAAGCATGCCCTGGCCCAGCTCCAGCCGTGCCCTGGCTGCTGTCCCTGGCCCAGAGCAGGGATGGGAGCTGCCCCTCGGGAGGAGCTGCAGATCCCTGAGCTCTGCCCTCGGTGTGCCCTGCTGCAGCTGCACACACCAAGAGCCCTCAGCTGCTCCTCCAGAGCCTTCCCCACCCTCTGGACACTCTCTCATGGCTCAGCTTTATATTGAGGCACCCAAAGGCACCCCGAGCACTGGAGGTGAGGCCACCCCAGCCCAGCTCAGAGCAGGACAGTCCCTCCTGGCTCCAGGACAGCTCAGATCACCAAGGCCACATCCTGTGGCTGTGCGGGGCTCCTGCTCGTGTTTAACGGGCTGGGCTGGTGTCCATGGCATGGTGACGATCTCAAACCTGGCCTCACCCCCTCCTTCCCACCCCAGCACAGAACACTCCCCCAAAATCCAACGCTTGGCTTTCTCGCAGACTTTCTAAAGCCCTGTGCAAAGCACTGGAGCGTTGAACCCTGCAGCAAATTCACACCAGGAGGGGAGTTAGGAAAATTACCCTCCCCTTGCCTTTGTGAGGGGAGAAAGAAGCAAAAAATCTGATTTGTCGAGCCAAAAACTCAGGAGTAATGAGTGACACCCCCCGCACCTCCTCCTTAAAGGCCAGCACAAAAGCCAAGGTCTCGGTTGCTGTTAAAAACAGCGGCCGAAGTGACAGGGTTTGCTCCGGGCTTGGCTCTCCGGGGGAGCCCCAGCCAAGTCCCAGCTCATCGGGAGGTTTGGAAGCTCCAGCGGCAGCACCCAAGTCCTGCAAGCCCAATCTGGGAGAAAACAGCGATTATGCAAGAAAAGCTGGCAAAACCAGCCCTCTGTTCGCTGCTCTGCCCGCTGGGCTTTGAGGCTGCACGGCTCAAGTTTTCCGTGCTGGCTCCAAAACAAATAATTGCCTTTTTCACTGGAGCTTGGGATCAGCACATCATTATCACCTGCTTCCCTGCGACGAGGCAAGGAGGCAAGGGCCAGCGTGGCCAGGAGAGCCCGTGGTGCTCAGAAATGAGGTGTTTGTGGACACACAGCGGAGGAAAACTCCATCCTCCCCCTCTCCAGACGTGTGTGAGACGCTTTCCCCTCTCTGGTGAGACTTGCGGTGACCACAGAGCCTCGTGATTAACGTGGTGGAGCCCAAGGAGTTGAAAAAAACCCTGGAAAAATAGAACTGTTTTCCTTTTCCGTGCCAAAACCTGTGTCTGGTGTTCCAGCTCTGGCTTGGGCATCTCCCATGCGCTGCAAGAGGGGGGAAAAAATTCCAGGGATTTCCCTCTGTGCCTCGATCCTAGAGATATTTGAGGAGCCAAAGGGGTTTGGGAGCATCGTGTGTGCCTGAATCCACATGGAGAGGGGGAAAATCCAGCGGGAAATTCTCCTCCCAGCGTTTTTGGGTGCTGTTTGTGCCCAAGGTCGAGGTTTCCTGCTTTCCCCTCTGGGGTGCTGTGAAATCAGGAACAAGGCAGATTCCTCTGCTTGCTTTGCCTGGAAATCATTTTAAACCCCACCAGCTCATCCTGCACACCCAGGCACCCACGTGTGGCAAAGGAGAGAGTGGAAAAAGAGAAAAATGTGGCCTGGGGTAACTTGTTTGGAGGTTTCCTCTCCAAATTTAGCACCTTGGGGGAAGCAAGAACAGGGAGGTTTTGGCAGGGTGGGCAGAGGGAGCACTTGGACACAGGGCTACCCCAGAGGAGGGGGATTTGGCCCTGTGGGGGTCCCAGTGGGATCTCCCAGCCCTGCCCTGGGGGCAGAGAGCTCAGGCCACGCTCTCCAAACCCTGCAGCAGCAGGTGGAACAGACCAGCTCTGTTTTTTCCCTCCCAGCCTCTCCATCCCTCTTCTCCCGAGGTGTTGATCCTTTGTCTCTGCCCAAAGAGGATTTTAACCCAACCCTGCCTTTATAACACCCTGCAGAAAGGCAGGGAGCTGCTGAATTCCCAGCTGTTCCCACCTCGGACTGTTCAGTCTCCCAGGCCCCAGGGGTTCCTGGGGCTGATCCTTCAGCAGCTCGCTCTGATTTGGGGCTGGAGTTGAACAGATACAAATCTGCTCTGAGGGAAGGGCTGATCAGCCTGTGAGAAACAACTGCTCACTTTGCAAATTTAAAGAGGTTTAATAAACCTTGACAAAAATACCACAAAAGGACTAAATAAGGAAAAATTCGCAGCACTGGGAACTGCCCTCGTGGATACCACGTGCCAGTTCATCCTCAAGATGGATGCTCAGTCTTTTGTACCCCTGGGGGCTGCATCAGCCAGCCCTGGCCCCTCCCAAAGTCTGTCAGTCAGCTCTGCTTTGCCATTTATCAGCGGAAACTGCTTTCTTGTAACTGGATTGGAGGTCAGGTGTTGCCGTGCCTCACCCCCTGAGCACCAAGCTTTTCCACTCCCCCTGCCCAGGCAAGGGACACGTGTGCACACCTTCTTCTGCCTGTCCTGGACAGCCCCGGCTGCCTGATGGCAGCAGTGCAGGGGGGAAGGGAGCTGTGGGGAGAGCAGAGGACATCTGAACTACAATAACATAACCATACATCACTGGAGCTTCTCTTAATATTCACACAACAGTTATCTTTTAATTGTGAGAGCCAATCATCTCGTTATCCATCTATAACAAGCCCCTTTCCCTTTTGCAGCTGAGCAGAGCCTCCCAAAAATGAGGGTCCTGAGAGGTCCTTAGGAAGCAGCTGGGAGGCAGAGGAGAAACTCCAGCTGATGCTGGCCCTGGGGAAGATCCAGGTGAGTCTGGAGCTGTAAAATATCAGGAGAGGGAATGATTTACCTGTACCCACCTCCCTCCCTGCTCTGCCAGATCCTTCCAAGGTTGCCCTCCATGCCCAGAATGCCCCCAGGGATGCTCTGGGGCAAAGCTGTGCCCAAGGCTGCCTTGAGACAGCATTTTACTGGTTGGCATTGTTTTCCATGGGGCTGTGAGGAGAGGAGGCAGCACAGGATATTCAGATCAGAATTGCCCAGGGTTAAATTAGTGCTTTAGCTTTAAACCCTGACTAAACATCTTGAGGTTGTTCTGGCAGCCTCTGAGCCAGGGATGGTGGGGGAAGAGGGAAAGGTTCTTCCCCCAGAGGGTGCTGGCACTGCCCAGGCTCCCCAGGGAATGGGCACAGCCCCGAGGCTGCCAGAGCTGCAGGGATGCCCAGGGTGGGGTTGTTGGGGAGTCTGAGCAGGACCACAGGCTGGAATCCATGATCCTGTGGGTCCTTTCCCACTCAGGATGTCCTACAATATTCCATATCTGTGATATTCTATGATATTTTAGATGAATGGGAAGTTCCCCCCCATCTCTCCCTGCTGCAGAACCCCGAGTTTGTTGTCAGCACCTGAAGAACAGAAGCACGAGGCAGAAAGGAAAGGGGCCAAGGAAATGCCAGATTAAAGACCAAGCCTCACAAATCCGTGGTCTCAGCAGAGCTGGGCTCACCTGAAGTCCTGAGCAGCCCTCCTGCTCCTGTTGCCAAGCAAACCACCTCAAAGCCCCCCTAACTCATCCCTGGGCGCCCCTGCCCCGCAGCAGGAAACTCGGGGATGATCTTCCCTCCCCTCTTCTGGAGCACCATCAACAAAAGCTTCCTCAGGATTGTGATGCTCTGAGGCAGCTCCGAGGCACAAGGGCTGCCAGGGCTGAGCTGGGGTACTCTGGGGACACAGGGACATGATTCTGATTTAGGATCAGTCCCATGAGCTCCCCAGAGGAGCAGCTCAGGGCTGGGGCCCCTCTGGGTCTTGTCTCTGTGTCCTCACTCCCAGAGTTTGTGTCTGTGCAGAAGGAACAGCTCCTGCCTGGGTGTGAGCCCAAGCGGCCGCTGCTGGATTGATTAATTGAATAATTGGTGAATTGATTAATTGGCCCCTGGAGTGTGGCTTGGCAGGCTGGGCTGTGTCCCCACCACCACAGCATGGTGCCACGGCCAGGCAGGACAGAGCGTGTCGAGCTCAGCCCCGTTCCAGGAGTGGCTGCGCTTTATTTTGCCAGGTTAAAGTCAGTTCCTAGAGCAGAGCAGCAGAGGAGACAGGAGAGGAAGAGAAAGAAAGGCCCCGAAGGCAGAAATGCCTGCTGCTGGGCTGGAATGGGGGCACTGCCCAGCTGATGCCACCCCCCAGCTCTGGGTGCTTCCAGCCCTGCCTGGAGCCGGGAATGCCGGGCAGAGCGGGGAGCAGAGCTGGGGCGCTTTGGATCCTGAGCCAGCTCCGAATGTGCAGCTCTAGGAAAGGACAGAAGCTGGGATGAAGCCCAGGGAAAGTGAAGCTGTGACCTCTGCCAAGCGCTGGCAGTGCCCTTCCCGGAGCTCAGAGCTGTGACAGCCTGGAGACATCAGTCACAGCACTGGCACTGGCTCAGCCCGAGCTCCTTGAGCCATTCCCAGCTCCCTGGGAGGGAGGAGAGGGCAGAGATGGGGATTTGGAGCATTTCCAGTCGCAGGGGTGCTGGAGGAGGCTGAGCTGTGTCCAGGGGTTTTCCTGGGTTTCTCCAGGATTTAGGCACCCCTGATTTCAGCATGTGATGGAATCAGTGCTGCTCTGTGCTCCCTGGCTGAGCAGGGCTCCACAAAGAGGGGAAAACCACCCGGGGACAACAAGTTTGACAACAGGTTGCCACCAGCAATGAAAAGGAGTTGGAAAGGCCACTCTTGTTATTCCTGCTGTAATTAAAATGGAGAATTTATTCCTCCTTGCAGGCAGCCTCCTGCAGAGAATTAACCACAAGATTAATGAGGTGCCTGATGGTTTGTGCAGCCCCACTCAGAACCAGAGCCATTGTTTGCTCCTCGTGTGCCTGGGTGTGGAGAGCAGCCAGCTCCCTCCTGGTGACGTCCTGGGCTACCAAGGACACTGCAGATGCATGTTTGTGCTCCTGGCTGGGATTTGGGAACGGCAGAGCTGAGGGAACACGCTCAGAGTCCCTGCCCTGAGGCACGGGGAGGGGACAGCAGCCCTGGGAAGGAGCAATGCCCAGTTTGCTGTCCCAGGAAGGTGAGATCCAGCTGGGATCAGAGCTGTGAAATCAAGCTGCTGGTGACACTTTGTCACCAGTGCCAAAGGCCTGTGGGTGGCTGGAACAGGCGGTGTCACCCTTTTGTGTGACCACTGGATGTGTTGTCTCACGCTCTCCCTCATTTTCCCCTGATTTTAAGAACCACCCAGCTCCAGTTCCACTGCCGAAGCAGTTTCACATCAAACCCACATGGCTCTGAAATCAAGCTGCTGGTGACACTTTGTCACCAGTGCCACAGGCCCGTGGGTGACTGGGACAGGTAGTGCCACCCTGTCCTGCCAGTGTCCCCAACAAGCAATAATTACTCCAGTTTTTACTGGATGTGTTATCTCAAGCTCTCTCTCATTTCCCCCTGACTTTAGGAACCCCCCACCTCCAGTTTCACATCAAAGCACTTTCACATCAAACCCACATGGCTCCAAACACGGGTTTTCCGTCCTGGTTTCCTTGATCTTTTCTGCACTGAGGGCTGGGAGCAAGTGCTGAGCCCCACGGGGTGCCCTGCGTGGCTGGGAGTGAGAGGGACTGCCTTGGTGTGAACAGCCAGGTGTCTGCTGAGGAGGGCAGGAGCCTCCCCTGAAATGGAAAATGCAAACCCCCTCCCTCTGAATTATTGTCATTTTGAAATTAAGGGGCTCTCAGGCAAAGATATGGGAATAGCAATAACAGTTCTGTACTAGGGAAATTAAAAGTACAAATGCAACAGTACAAACAAAGCCGTGCCAGAGTCAGAGCAGGCCCTGGCACGCTGTGGCTCAGGCTGGTGGCAGCAGTGCCATTCCATGGTGGCTCAGCCCTCCTGCAGTGCCAGCTGTGCTTCTGCTGGAGCAGGGATCCTGCACAAGGCTGGAGTTTTCCTCTGCAGCTCCAGGGCTGCTGGAGATGGGCCTGCTCTTGCTCTGGCAATGCAGGGCAGCAGAAAGCTGCTCCTCTGGGAATGCAGGGGGCAAAGGCTGCTGTGCTGCTGCCAGGCTCAGATTGGATCCAGGCAGGAATGCTTGGCTCCTGCCCTGGGCGCAGCATCTCCCCATGGGATGATGGAATTGGATCAGCCCTGCAGGGACACTCAGTGGCCATGAGCAGCAGAGATCTCCTGCAGGGAGGATTGGCTGTGGCAGAGAGAAAGAAAACTGCCCCGTGAGCAGCAGAGAACTGCCCCAGCTCTGACAGGTGGGGGTAGGACACACAGCCTCAGACACATCCTGTAACCGAAAACAGGGACACAGCAGAAATTAGGAATGCCAGGTTTTCCCCTTTCCAGAGGTTTTTTTGAGGGCTTTTCCTGCTGGCAGCCTGCAGGGTGCACATGCAGCTGTGCCTGCAGGGACAATGTGACATTGTGACATCGTGACCTCTGCACCTCCTGCTCTCTTTCCCCTGTCAGGACACGGGGTGGGGCTGGTCGCTGCTCCTCATCTCCATAACTCTGAGGAGCTCAGGGATCTGTGGCTGTGTCCTGGAATTTGTGGGCATCATGGTGACACTAGTGGGGTTCACCCCCCAACATTTCTGAGGAGGAGCTGTGGGCTCAAAGATTTCTGGGCTGGGGACACGCGGGAGGTGGCCCTGCCACCCCACCCATGTCCCCATGTATTACCGTGGGTCTTCAGGGCAGTCAGGACTTGGTGAAGGGAAGGAGAGATCCTGACTCCATTTCAGAAGGCTGGTTTATTATATTGTGATATATATTGCATTAAAAACACCACACTATAACTGTACTACAAAGAACAGAGAGAGAGATTCATCAGAAGGTGAGACAGGAATGGAAAGGAATGAATAACAAAGTTCTGTGACTCCAGAGAGTCCCAGAGCTGCTGCCTCCTGGATTGGCCACCAAGCAGAAACATCCCACACTGACCAATCGAGGAAGCACTGCTGCATCCCACAGCAGCAGATCACAAATTGGTTACACTTGAAGCTGAGGCCCTTCAGCTTCTCAGGAGAAGAAAATCCCAGCAAAGGGATTTTCACAAAATATCACAACCACACCCATGGGCACCAGCCTGGCCAGACCCCTCACTCTCTGATAAAACCCCACCAGCCTCCGCTTGCAAAGCCAGGACTTCCCAGCTCTCCCATCTGGGTTTTCTTCCTAAATCACCCTAAATGTCCCTAAATGACCCTAAATCACCCTTCCCATGATGAGGAGAGCACTCTGTCTGCTCTCCCTGCAGAGCGTCCTCTCGCACATTGCTCAGAGCTGTTCTCACGTCTCCCCTGCAGCACTTCCAGACTAAACAAGCCCAGGTCTGTTTTTGGGACCTCTGACCAGTCCTGGCCTGGCTGATCCTCCTCTCTCCCGAGGTGGTGCCCGCTGGATGCAGCTCCAGGGCTGGGAGCAGAGGGATGATTTGGCATCTCTCCTGGCCAGCAGTTGGATTTACAGCTCTCCAGGGAGGAAGCCAAGCTCCCCACGGCCAGTTACAGCTCTGCCTCACACACCAGGCTCCCAAAATCCAGTTTCAGGAGTTCCAGGAATTTTCTCCCCAATTCTGGTGCCCAGGACCCCCCTGGGTTTGGCTGTTGTGGTGTTCCCTGCACCTGGGAAGGGTGGGAGCCCCAGGCCTCCCCCAGCAGGGAGTGCTGAGAGCTTATAAATGCTGGGGTGACAGAGATAGGCAGAAAAATTATAATCCCTGTTCCCTGGGCAAGGATCAGGAGAAAGTCAATATTTTTTCCCATAAAAAAACAAAACCTGAGAATTTTGGGCTGAAAACCAATAAGGGCTTCCCCCCCCCCCCCCCTTATTTTTGTCCCTTTTTCTTTTTCTTCTCTTTTCTTTCTTTTTCTATTTCATTTTTTCCTTCTTTCCTTTTTTTTTTCTTTTTTCCCTTTCCCTTTTCTTTCTTTTTTTTTGGTCCTAGTTTCCTTTTTTCCCTTCTCCCTTTTCATTTTTGTTTTAATTTTGATTTTCCTTCTCATTCTCCTTTTCTTTTTCTTTCATTTTGTTTTGGTTTTGTGGTTTTTATGTTTTGTTTTGTTTTTTAATTCTAGAAATTGTCTCCAGTGTCTTGTGCATCTTTCTGGAGCTCCCTCTCCATTCTCCAGCTAGACCCTTCTTCCAGGTCACCACACCTTCACCCTCACCCAACCTTGCTGTTCCACCAGGGAGGAATCACAGAGGCTGACCCCATCTCTGACCCCCAGAGATGCCATTTTTGGCCATTTATGAACAGAAAAATGAATCTGTGACCCAAACCAAGCCGAAAGATGTCCCTAAACCTCCCCTGGCCCAGCCTGAGCCCGTTCCCTCTGCTCCTGTCCCTGTTCCCTGGAGCACAGCCCGACCCCCCCGGCTGTCCCCTCCTGGCAGGAGCTGTGCAGAGCCACAAGGTCCCCCCTGAGCCTCCTTCTCTCCAGGCTGAGCCCCTTCCCAGCTCCCTCAGCCCCTCCTGGGGCCCCAGCCCTTCCCAGCTCCCTTCCCTGGACTCGCTCCAGCCCCTCCAGGTCCTCCCTGAGCTGAGGGATGAATGGAAAGCTGGAGGTCTCAGCTTTACAGTGATCCAAGGAGCTTCAGGGGAGGTGGCTGGGATAGGAGTGGGGACAAGCTCAGATGGAACCGTCCCCCAGTCCCACCCAGCATCTCACCCTGCCCCACTTCCTCCACAGCACCCAGCAGGAAAGGCCCATCCAGCCTCGTGCCGTAAATCCAGGAGCTGTTTCCTCACTGAAGGCTCTCCCAGGCTGCAATGACAAATCTGCAGGAGGCTTTTCTGGTGGTGAAACCCTGAGCTCTGTCTTGGCCAGGCCAAGTGGGCTCTGCTCCGTCCTCTGGATGAAGTGGGACTGGATTTATTGTTTCTGCAGCAGCAGAGCTTCACTCGGAGGGCAGCATTACTCACAGACCTGCCTCCTGCAGGGCTCCCCTGCTTTCCCTGATCTTTCCCTTCTTGCCTTCAGCTGAATTCTCTCTGCCATGAGCCATCAAACACAGAACTGCTCATAGATCACCTCTTGTCAGAGGCTGGCAGCGATTCTGGCTTGGCCTCTGAGCTCCACAGCTGTTGGAGAGTTTGTCTGGCTGGAGGGAGGGAGGGTGGTCTGGGTCAGGCTCTGGGGTGTTCTCAGTCTGTCCGCGTTCCAGTGGAAGCTGGATTTTAGCTGGAAAACCATCCTGTGGTGAGGGGAAAAGCAGGAATACACCACAACCTCAGGTGCTTCACAGAATCCCAGATTATGCTGAGTTCCAGGGACCCACAAGGATCATGGATCCAACCCTGGCCCAGACCCCCCAACAGCCCCACCCTGGCCATCCCTGCAGCTCTGGCAGCCTCGGGGCCGTGCCCATTCCCTGGGGAGCCTGGGCAGTGCCAGCACCCTCTGGGGGAAGAACCTTGCCCTGCTCTCCAGCCTGAGCTGCCCTGGCCCAGCTCCAGCTGTGCCCTGGCTGCTGTCCCTGTCCCAGAGCAGGGATGGGAGCTGCCCCTCGGGAGGAGCTGCAGATCCCTGAGCTCTGCCCTCGGTGTGCCCTCAGCTCCTCCCTGGAGCCATGGGACCCCAGGGACCTCTGCTCCCCCCAAAGCACAGCAGGTAAATCCTTACTCAAGGAATCCCAGACTCATTTAGGTTGGAAAATCCCTTTAAGTCCAACCATCCGCCAGCACTGCCAAGGCCATCACTGACCAGTGTCCCCAAGTGCCACCTTGACAGGGCTGTTAAACCCCTCCAGGGGTGGGGACTCACCCAGGATTTTGCCTTCACGCAAAGGGAGCTGGGTGGGGCTGGCTCCAGGAGGGGCACCCATCTCAAACCAACAGTGCAACCCTACCCCATGCTCCCTGATGGGAGCTCTCTTCCTCCCATTTCCTGCACAATTCCATCTCCCTGACCACAGATTCTGTTTCTCTGACAACCACACTGCTCGTGGGTGCACTCTCTGCTCGTTTGTTGAGCTGATGAACCTTCACCCTTACACCATCAGTTCCCCTGGCTCAGAGCTGTCCCCGGGCCATGTGTGGCATCATTGCAGGGCACCCCGATGCTGGGACTAATGTGCTCTGGCTCCATGGTTCAGAGTGCTGAACAATTGCTTTATTAACACCGCACTACATTACATTAACACTGTATCATAACTACACTCTATTAAAGAGATACTAAAATAAAGAGATACTAAAGAGACACTCTACTCTACTGTACAAAAGGTACTAAAGAAAATCCCGTGACTGTCTGAGACAGCCAGGACACAGCTTAGACCCAGCTGGCCAAGGAAACAAAACAACCTCAGCAGAATCCAACTGACAAATGCCTTCAGTAAACAATCTCCATAACACATTCCACATGTGCCAAACAACAGGAGCAGCAGGTAGAAATGAGAATTGTTTTCTCTTCTTCTCTGAGCTTCTCACTGCCTTCCCCAGGAGGAATCCTGGGAGAGGGAATTATGTCTCTCTCTGTTCAGAGAATGTGAATGCCACAATGTGGGACCTCTCTTTTAGGACTGCCGCCACCTCTTCTGGTGGGGCTTTCACCAGGCACAGGTTGGCTCCTGTGGGCACAGAGGACAGGGATGGAGCCCAAGGTGGGCCATGTCCCCACCTGAGATGTGCTCTGAGGACTGGAAATGCCCCAGCAGATTTTTGCTGTCACTGTTCCCATTAGGGGAAGGGCCCTCAGCAGGTCCATGGGGCTGAGATCTGACCCACAGGGCTGGAGGGTCCCAGGAGTGTCCCAGGAGCTGTCCCCAGCTCTCCACCCCTCAGCCCTTCTGGAAGCTGAGCTCAAAACCTGAAGGGAGCCTCCAGAAATATGGAAAGGAACTTGGGGACAAGGCTTGGAGGGACAGGAGCCAGGGAATGGCTCCCAGTGCCAGAGGGCAGGGCTGGATGGGATCTTGGCAATGAGGAATTGTTCCCTGGCAGGGTGGGCAGGGGCTGGGCTGGAATGGCCAGAGCAGCTGGGGCTGCCCCTGCATCCCTGGCAGTGCCCAAGGCCAGGCTGGACACTGGGGCTGGGAGCACCTGGGACAGGGGGAGGTGTCCCTGCCATGGCAGGGGTGGGATGGAATTGAAGGCTCCTTCCAACCCAACCCATTCCCTGATTCCATGAGTGCATGACTGTGGCTGTGCCTCTATCCTGACAAACACTCCCAGCTTTCCTCACTCAGTCCTTGTTGAACACCAGCTCTGAACACATTTTCCAAGCCAGGTTTTTCGTGGGTTCTTTGCTGGAAATCTCAGCAGATTTGTGGCTCAAAGCTTTGTGGGGAATAAATCCTGCTGGGAAGGGATGGGCAGGGTAAAGTCTGTGCTGCTGCAGCTGAACCCATGAAATCCTGCTGTGCCTCTTGGATTCTGAGTGCAGCAGCTCCTTCCCTCCCTGCTCTGCACCTTGTGCCTCTCAGAACAAGCTGGGTCTGGACCTGGTTTCTTTAACCTGCCCAAAAAAAGCATTTTACTCACCCTGGGCAAAAAAAAATATTCCAGCTGGAGCTGGAATTGCTCTTACCCAGCCCCTGGCGTGTCTCTCTCTGGGTGCCGTAATTTAGGATGAGGCAGGCAGATCAGACAGCCTTGATGTGGCTTTGCTTTCTCCAGGAGCTTCTCCTGCACACTCATTCCCTGCTTCCCATGCCAAGCAGCTCTCCCCTCCCCTCCCAGCCTCTGTGGAGTTGCCCCCTGGTATCAGGAACTAAAGGAAAAACACTTTGTAAACTGCTCAAAGTTGTGTCATTAACGTTTCCTAATTAAGGGTCCCAGAGCCTGGTGCACCCCACTGCTCTTCACCCTCATGGAAGGAATTTTGCAGGGATCACTTCTGGAATTCCAGGGGAATTTTCCAGCAGTGCCTGGGATGGCAGTGAACTGCTTGGGATTAGGAGCAGATCCTGTTTTCCCACCTCATCCCTGTGTCAGCTCAAAGGCCTCGTCTGAAATGGCAGCCAAACCCCAGCACACACTAGTACTAGTTTTCAATTATGAATTAATAGGTGAAAAAGTCCTGCTGGTTAATTACAACAGGCTAAAACAGCAACCCGGCTTTGCAGCAGAGTGTCCTGAGGAGGAAAAGCAATGGGATGAGGGCAGGGAAAGCAATGGGATGAGGGCAGGGAAAGCAATGGGATGAGGGCAGGGAAAGCAATGGGATGAGGGCAGGGAGGTGCAGAGCGATAACCTTGAAGGGTTACAGGGAATTCATCATCCCAGTGTTTTCTGCTGGAAAACTCAGCTTCATGAGCTTGGAAGCACTTCCATGTGGAGCTGAGAGCTGCATCTCCCACCCTGCACCAATTCCCAGAGGATCTGTAACCCCACCCAGCCTGAAAAAGCAGGAGCAATCCCAGTGCTGAGGGACAGGGGTGTCACTTCCACCTCTCACAAACCCATTCCCTATTCCCTGACCCTCCATGGTGTTTGTGATTGTTGATCCCAAACTGTAAATAATCCCCTGCTCCCCAAATTAACAGTGCCCTCCTCCAGTTTTAAATTATTTTCATGGGTTCTTTGCTGGAAATCTCAGCAGATTTGTGGCTCAAAGCTTTGTGGGGAATAAATCCTGCTGGGAAGGGATGGGCAGGGTAAAGTCTGTGCTGCTGCAGCTGAATCCATGAAATCCTGCTGTGCCTCTTGGATTCTGAGTGCAGCAGCTCCTTCCCTCCCTGCTCTGCACCTTGTGCCTCTCAGAACAAGCTGGGTCTGGACCTGGTTTCTTTAACCTGCCCAAAAAAGCATTTTACAGGGCACGGAAGTTTATTGCCCTGTTGGACTCCCACATCCCTCCAGATGATAAATGAGCCACTTAAAATGATAAAAGGTTTTATTTACTGCGTTTTATTGACTGGAGTGGCAACAAAGCTGCATCCCTCTGCTAGGCTGGATCCTTGTGGACATAAAGCTCTTTGCAGGAGAGCTTTGAAGGCTGCTGCAGGAATTCCTGCCTGGCGTGAAGTTTATTTCCCTGAAACTGAGACATCCTCACACTGTCCCCTGCCATCCCTAACCCTTCCCTGCCATCCCTTACCCTTCCCTGCCATCCTTGCACCCTTCCCTGCCATCCTTGCACCCTTCCCTGCCATCCTTGTACCCTTCCCTGCCATCCCTAACCCTTCCCTGCCATCCCTACACCCTTCCTTGCCATCCTTGCATCCCTTCCTGCCATCCCTAACCCTTCCCTGCCATCCTTGCATCCCTTCCCTGCCATCCCTAACCCTTCCCTGCCATCCCTAACCCTTCTCTGCCATCCCTAACCCTTCCTGCCATCCCTAACCCTTCTCTGCCATCCCTAACCCTTCTCTGCCATCCCTAACCCTTCCCTGCCATCCTTGCATCCCTTCCTGCCATCCCTAACCCTTCCCTGCCATCCCTACACCCTTCCCTGCCATCCCTAACCCTTCCCTGCCATCCCTACACCCTTCTCTGCCATCCCTAACACTTCCCTGCCATCCTTGCATCCCTTCCTGCCATCCCTAACCCTTCCCTGCCATCCCTACACCCTTCCCTGCCATCCCTAACCCTTCCCTGCCATCCCTACACCCTTCTCTGCCATCCCTAACACTTCCCTGCCATCCTTGCATCCCTTCCTGCCATCCCTAACCCTTCCCTGCCATCCCTACACCCTTCCCTGCCATCCCTAACCCTTCCCTGCCATCCCTACACCCTTCTCTGCCATCCCTAACACTTCCCTGCCATCCTTGCATCCCTTCCTGCCATCCCTAACCCTTCCCTGCCATCCCTACACCCTTCCCTGCCATCCCTACACCCTTCCCTGCCATCCCTAACCCTTCCCTGCCATCCTTGTACCCTTCCCTGCCATCCCTAACCCTTCCCTGCCATCCCTACACCCTTCCCTGCCATCCCTAACCCTTCCCTGCCATCCCTAACCCTTCCCTGCCATCCTTGCATCCCTTCCTCCTGCCATCCCCTGGGACTGAGGCAGGATGCAGGGAGGGGGTGGAATCCATCCCAGAGGAGCCGCCATGCAGGGAGAAGGTGGTGAGAAGGAAGAGAGGAGGTGCCAGGTGATATCTGGGTGGGGTGGAGAGGTTCTGGGACAGGGAGAGACCCCAAACCTCTGAGGAAGGCAGAGAAGGGGGGAAGGAGGGATGGGGACCTTGAGAGGGAAGGGGAAGATGGGACACCAAAGCCATGGGGAAGGAGGGACAGAACTCCCTCAGCCCTTCGGTGGGGTGGGACAGGAGAGAAGGAGGGACAGGGAGAAGGTGCGGGTTCCTCCTGCAGACCCACAGAGACCGGGGATGGAGGGGGACAACCGCAGCAGCATGTCTGACCGAAACAGGGAATGTTTTTAGCAGAGCTGAGCCAAACCCGAATCTGAGAGCTGAACCAGTTCACCCTCCACGAACCACCGCTCCAGCTCGGGCAAAAAGCCCCATTTTTAGCAATTTCCAGGCTCCAAACTCTCCTGATTTCCGTGCGTCACAGGCTGAGATCCGCAGTCCCCGGGGATGGGGCTGCAGGAGCAGCGAGGTGAAGGTGGCTGAGCCCTCTCCGAGGTGGCTCACCCCCCCCGGCCCCGCACGTGTCCCCGAGCTGCGGATGCAGATGCCTGGGAACGCGTGCTCGCTCCAGCATTACATCACTGCAGGGAAGGCGGCGGGGAATCGGCAGCAGCAGAAATGCAGCAGCCGATGAGCCAGGGCTGTCCAAATAAACCCGGCTGGGAAAGGGGAGGCGCTCCAGTGGAAAATGGTTGGGTTTTCACAAATCTCATCCCCTCGACACTTGTCCCGCCGTCCTTCAAGGTCCTTCCCGAATATAAGGATGGGGAGGCAGTGGCGCAGCTCGCCCAGGGAGGATGTGGAATTTCTCATCCCTGGAAGTGTCCGGGGTCAGGCTGGACACGAGCCCAGCCTGGCACTGCAGCCCTGCAGCAGCATTGGACATCCTAAGAACATTCAGGAACCCTGCCAGGGGGCATGGCCACGCTGCCCTGCCCAGCCTCAGGATGTGCCCCTCTCCAAACCAGCTCATTCCTCATCCTAGCCGATGTGTAAAGATGAGTTGAGTGGTTCCCATTCCCATTTTAAACTGCCAGAGGGCAGGGATGGATGGGATATTGGGAAGGAATTCCTTCCTGCTAGGGCTGGGCTGGGATTCCTGGAGAAGCTGTGGCTGCCTCTGGATCCCTGGAAGTGTCCAAGGCCAGGCTGGCCACAGCTTGGATCAGCCTGGGGGCAGTGGAAGGCACATCTCATGGATGTGCCACCCAAATGCTGATCCAAGTGCTGCAGGGACATCCGTGGGGTTCCCGTGTTCCACCCCCACAATCTCCGTGCTGCTCCCACCCCTCCACGCTGCCCTGCTGTGTTTTCCCTCTTCCACTGCCCAGCCCGGGCACTGGACGCGTCCCCAGGATGGAGCAGGGACAGCAGGGCCACAGGGAGGGGACAGGAAGGACGCAGTGAGGGCAGATGTGAGGCACCATCCTCATCTCCCCCTGCCTGTGGGAGCGTGGGGGAGCCAGACCAGCCCCAATTCCGCTGTCACAGCAGCGCCAGTGACATTGCCAGGGATTCCTCCAGAGCCTGGACCAGGATATGTCTCACCTGGAACTGGATGAGTTTTAGGGTCCCTTCCCACCCAAAACCTCCTGGGATTCCGTTCCGGATGCCCTGCAGAGTTGGGGTCACAGAGGGGACTCTGTCCCCGTGGTTGCCATGGGAGAAGCAGAGGGGTCGGTTCCATGTGCCACCCCTGGATGGGAACAGCTGTCATGGCAACAGCGGCACTGCCACTGCCGCACAGGACACATGGCAGTGACAGAACTTCGAGTGCTACCCGTGGAGCAGAGGAGCCTGGCGGGAGCTTGATCCAGACCCAGGGAAAAGGCTGTGCCTGTTGGATGTGGCAGTGAGTGGATTTTCACCTCTGGAGCCGCCAAACAAAGGTGGCCAATCATGGGATAATTTTCATCCCATCCCTGCCCATACAGAATCCATATGGGAAGCTCTGTTGGGACAGGGATCTGGAGCTCTGCCCGGCTTTGGTGGGAACGGGGTGGCACAGTCATGGCACGTGGGAATGGCTGTGGATAATGTCCCGGGGCAGAGCTCAGGGCTGCAGTGCTCCCGTTGTTCCCCAGCTCCCGGGAATGCTGTGGATCTCTCTGGAGATACCTCATCGGCAACGTGGTGCTGAGGAACGGCAGCAAACTCCTCCAGGGATCTGCCTGGAAGGACACAATGTGCTCAGGGTTTACAGCAAGGGCTCAGCTCAAACACAGCCTCAGGCAGGTGGAAACACTGCCTGGAAGGGGAACAGAAATTGGGATGGTTTGAAGTGGGAAAACAACTTGGGATGAATCAAGGCACATGGGACCTGGGAAGTAAAAAAGGAAGAATCAGGAAAGGATTTTTTTTTTTGAATGGGAAATTAATGGAAGACCAAAAAGATTTAAAAGGCAATATGATATTTATTTTAAATTTAAAGGTAATAGAATAATAAAATTTAACAGGCAATCTAATAATTATTTTAAATATAAGTCAATATAATAATTTTAAAATTAAAAAGCAATCTATTAATTATTTTAAATTAAAAGGCAATATAGTAATTATTTTAAATTTAAAAGGCAATATGATAATTATTTTAAATTCAAAGGCAATATAATAATTATTTTAAATTCAAAAGGCAATATGATAATTATTTTAAATTCAAAGGCAATATAATAATTATTTTAAATTCAAAAGGCAATATGATAATTATTTTAAATTCAAAGGCAATATAATAAGTATTTTCAGAGGAGTTACATGGCTATCACCCCATCTTTCCTTTCTGTGATCTTTAATGCAGCTCTGTTCAATGAAGGGCTTGGCCATTCTTCCAGATTATTTTCCACACGTTTTTATTCCTATGAATTTTAGTCAGGCTAAATTTGCTTCCTGCAGCTTATTCCAACCCCCAATCCCTTTTTTCCTGCTTCCTCCATGAAACACGGAGCAGTTCAGGTGATTTTTTCCATTCTTTGTTTGTTTGACAAATGCAAATTAAACTTGAGTCTTCTGTCACCCACAACAATTTTCAGCGAGGTGTGTGTCAGGCAGGAGGTGCTGAAATCCATGGCATCACTCCTGATTTTTGGCCAGCATCCCAAAATCAGCGCCAGAGGCACTTTTGGCATGGAATTCTGCCATCCTCATGCAGGAATTGTCTTTCTGCATGGGAACAGTCACAGCCCTGCAAAGAGAAGCCCTTCAGCCACTGGGGTGGGCAGCGGGACTTGGGAAATCACCGCAAGGTTTGGGGTTGGTTGAGCAGCTCCTGGAATCCTTGGGATTGGGAATGGTGCCCTGCTGGCCTTTCCAAGTGCTCTGGGCCAGGCTGGCACAGACAGGAGGCACAGGAGTGGCAGAGGGGATCCAGGGATCCAGCACTGGGAGAAACCACAGGGTTGGAATTCCAAGCTGGAGGAATGATCTGCAGAACCAGAAACCACAGGAGTGGAATTCCAAGCTGGAGGAATGATCTGAAATACCAGAAACCACAGGATTGGAATTCCAAGCTAGAGGAATGATCTGAAATACCAGAAACCACAGGAGTGGAATTCCAAGCTGGAGGAATGATCTGCAGAACCAGACCTCAATCCAGGGCCAGGCACCACGGAGAGGTGTTGGCATGGGAGGAACGGCTTGGCAGGGGAAGGAAAACAGGAAAAATGGGAGCTGGGCACAAGTGGCCACGTGGTTCTGGGGGAAAATCAACCAAAAAGAGGGAGGATGGATCAACCAAAAAGAGCAGAACAGGATTAGGAATGGGGCAGCTGTGCCCAGCACTTATGGGGTGCCCAAAATCCTCAAGAGCCAGTGGAAGGGAGGGAGTGGGAATGTGCAGCAAAGGAATGATCTCCAAGCTCAGCCTGGAGAAGATTCAGGCCCTTTTTAGGACAAACATGGGCAGCAAACAGACTGCAAAAACAGCTACCAGGGAGAAACCTGCACCAGAGAACTCAGCCTCCTCCTGGATGATGTTTTGCTGTGTTTCTGCTCATTTGAGCATCAAAACTGTGCAAACAGTTGGAAAAAGCAGCACAGCCCTGTCCCAGCTGCAGCGAATTCCTGCCTGGATAAATCAGGCAGCAGGCTCAGAGTTTCCATTGCTGCCTGCTCCATGCCCAGCCTGCCCTGCCTGGCTGGGATCAGCTCAGGACCGTGCCCTGACCTTTACTCCTCTCCTCTCCTCTCCTCTCCTCTCCTCTCCTCTCCTCTCCTCTCCTCTCCTCTCCTCTCCTCCTCTCCTCTCCTCTCCTCTCCTCTCCTCTCCTCTCCTCTCCTCTCCTCTCCTCTCCCTCTCCTCTCCTCTCCTCTCCTCTCCTCTCCTCTCCTCTCCTCTCCTCTCCTCTCCTCTCCTCTCCTCTCCTCTCCTCTCCTCATTCCTCCACCTTTGAGCACCTCAATGCATTTGGGGACTGGTAGGACCTGCAAGGGACACCAGGCAATAAAATCCCAGCAATCCGGTCAGGGAAATGCTGATAAATCAGTGTAGGAGCTCTGGGATCTTTGATCAGAGCCATGGGTGGATGGTGCTGGTGCCACCCCTGCCTCATATCTCATGGATGTGCCACCCAAATGCTGATCCAAGTGCTGCAGGGACATCCGTGGGGTTCCCGTGTTCCATCCCCACAATCTCTGTGCTGCTCCCACCCCTCCACGCTGCCCTGCTGTGTTTTCCCTCTTCCACTGCCCAGCCCGGGCACTGGACGCGTCCCCAGGATGGAGCAGGGACAGCAGGGCCACAGGGAGGGGACAGGAAGGACGCAGTGAGGGCAGATGTGAGGCACCATCCTCATCTCCCCCTGCCTGTGGGAGCGTGGGGGAGCCAGACCAGCCCCAGTTCCGCTGTCACAGCAGCGCCAGTGACATTGCCAGGGATGTCTCACCTGGAGGTGCTGAGCTGCATCACTGCCCCCAAACCTCTGTCACCTCCCTGAGCCGTGCAGGTGACACCTGTGGCCAGCCTCCCCATCGTGGCATGTCCCTGTCCCTTGTCCAGGGCACATTTCCCAGCAATCTGCCAGTGCCAGCCCTGCTGCTCCTCACGTGTGGCCGGGCAGAGCCGCGTTTGTCACACGTCCCTCCCGATGTGTCACCGCCGAAAGGTCACCGCGTCTCTCCTTTCTGCTTGGCGCCGTGCCTGAGGAGAGGGTGGCATTGCATAACCCGGCCTTGGCAGGGCCTCCCGCTGCTCGGCAGGGCAGCCTCTCCTCTGGTTCTCAACTCCTGCAGCTCCCTTGGAGCCCCTCTGCGCCTCGGGGCTGGGGCTGAGCCCCAGGGGGACAGGATCCTGCTGCTCCCTTGTTCTCCAGCTTCTCCTGCTCTCTCAAGGCCGAGCCTCTCTCCTGTATTTCCCCCTTTCCTTTCCCCTTTCCTTTCCCCTTTCCCCTTTCCCCTTTCCCTTCCCTGCCCTTCCCTTTCCCACCTGGAGCTGGGGCGCCGCAGGAAGCAGAGCCAGGAGCGGTGCAGGGAATGAGGACTGACAGACAGCACAGCCCCGTGGGGCTGGGATGGTTCAAATCCTTCAGCTAGGGGATCGCCCAGGGAAGGGCCCTGGAATGCTGAGTTTGAGACCCAAAAGTCCCTCGGGGTGATGGACACGGGGGTGGGATTAGGTCACAGCCTGGGATGTGGCTCTGCATCCTGGGCTGCCGCTGCTGGCTGTGTCCATCCTCGTGCCACACCTGTCCCGGGGCCCTGCTGCATCTTCCACCATCCCCATCCCAATCCTCTCCCTCAAACTTCCCCCTCCATCTCCCAGAATGGGCTCTTTTATCCATTCCAGGAACAAAAGCTGCACTAGGGGGATCTCAGCCTAAATTTATTCCTGAAACAATTTTTGCAGTCAACAGTTTGGCCCCAGAGTCGGGGATTTGCTGACTTCCCTCCCGGAGCGGCCTGTGGAAGCAGCCATGCTCTTCCTACTCCAGAAATGCCATCAGCTGGATGGGTCGGACACTGTGGATGTGCCTGGAGGAGCCAGGGCAGGGAAAGGGCAGAGAGCTGGGAAATGAGAACCACTGGGCTGTCCCAGCACTGCCTTCCTTCCCTGGCTCCAGAGGGACCTCGGCCACCGGAGCTGGATCCCATCCCTTGGATTGCTCCAGGGAGGGAATTGCACAGCGACACGATGGCACCGTGCTGGCTGCCCTGTGCAATTCCTGCTGGGATCCCCCACTCTGCTCCCATGGAATTCCTGCTGGGATCCCCCACTCTGCTCCCATGGAATTCCTGCTGGGATCCCCCACCCTGCTCCCATGGAATTCCTGCTGGGATCCCCCACTCTGCTCCCATGGAATTCCTGCTGGGATCCCCCACTCTGCTCCCATGGAATTCCTGCCAGGATCCCCCGTCCTGCTCCCATGGAATTCCTGCCAGGATCCCCTATCCTGCTCCCCTGGAATTCCTGCCGGGATCCTCTATTCTGCTCCCCTGGAATTCCTGCCAGGATCCTCTATCCTGCTCCCATGGAATTCCTGCCAGGATCCCCCGTCCTGCTCCCATGGAATTCCTGCCGGGATCCCCTATCCTGCTCCCATGGAATTCCTGTTGGGATCCCCCACTCTGCTCCCCTGGAATTCCTGTTAGGATCCCCCACTCTGCTCCCCTGGAATTCCTGCCGGGATCCCACACCCCAGGGACTCTGCCCAGCCCAGGGACGTGGCCGCAGCGGTGGGACCGGAGCTGCTCCAGCCTCCCCCAATTCCCAAATCCCCGGGAGAGCGAGCTCAGCCCCATCCCTTGGGAGCAAAACAGTGGCACAATCCCAGCCCTGGGATTGCTTAGTTCAGAGAGCAAGGAAAACCAAATATTTTCCTTCTTAATTACCATCTTTCAGGCGAGCAATTATTCCTCCGGTGTGTCACTCAGCCCAATGACGAATTCCCAATAAAAGCCATGCTGGGCTGCAGCCTTCAAAGGCAGGAAGCAGATTTGGAAGCAGATTTTGGAGTTAATCTCCTTTCACAACAAGTCCCAAACCATGGCTGTGTTTATCCTGGGACAAAACCCTTGGGAATGAATAAGTCTGAAAAGGGCAAGGAATTTTTTTTTCCCTGGATGGGATATTTTTGCTATATTGTTATTAAGGAAAGGGAATAATAGAGGGAAGGGCTTTGGAATGGTGGCTGGAAGGTGGCAGCAGGTGGGGCTGGATTTCCTCTGGAAGAAGAAGCCCTGGAGCTGCAGAACATTGGTCCAAACTGTGCCACCCTCACCCTCCACGAGGTTCTCCTTTCTCCATCAGCATTCCAGCATCCACTCCCCATTTGGAGTTGGGCTCCAAATCCCCCACAAACTACCCAGAGCCTCCCCCAGCAGAGTTTTGGGGGTTGCTGGTGGTGCTGGGGTGGTTGAACACAAGGAATATTGAAATTTTTCCAGGTCTGCCCAGGGTTTCATCTCAGGAATGATGCCCTCATCCCATTTCTTGGTGGCTGAGGAGCGTCTCCAGGCCACCTGCCCCATCCCTTCCCAGGTCTGGGTAGTTCAGGCTGCCCCAGGCTCGCTGGAGGAGCTGCAGCTCCTCGTGGTCCATGGGGATGTGGGTGTGGAAGGAGTGGGACGTGCCTTGGTCCAGTCCTGACCTGCACTCAGGATCTGGGAATTTGGAGCTGCCCAGTGTGGGCAGTCACAACATCAAAGTGCTCTGATTCACCCCAGGTCGGTCTCTCACCACTAATGGCATTTTTTCCCTCAAAAACTCCAGAATTCCTTTCTCAGAACTCCACATCCCCACGCCTCAGACGAGACAATCCATTCCTGAGGGGGGAAATAGGGAAAAAAAGCCCAGAGAGACATCAAAGTGAGGGAGCTCTGGAATTCTGGTCTGGGGAGAATGAGAAAAGTTCCTTTTCCAGAAAGATGTGGCAACAGGAGCGGTGCACCGGGAGGAACACTTTGGGAAGACACGGAAAAATTGTGAAACGTCCCCAGGGAGGAATCAGAGGTTCAAAGGTAGCAGAGGATTTGAAAAAGAGAAGAAAGTGACTCAAAATATTTAAAAAAAAAAAAAAAAAAAAAAGTTCAGGTATGGACATGGTACTGCAGAAATCCAGGTGGGAAAGATGGAAAATCCCAAGAAGGCAGGTTGGGAGGGATGGTTTCCCACACCTTGGAATGAATCCAAGCTTCAGCCCAAGCCTGTGGAGGTGCCTTCCCTCAGTCTCTGGCACACTCACAGCCAAAGGAGATGGGGTTGTGGCATTCCAGAGCTTCCAGGCAGGAATGAGGCACCAAAAGACCTTTTGGGTTTGGTGTTCGGTGTTCGGTGTCCCTGGCAGCTCTGCTCAGGGAGTGGTCCCTCTGTCTCTTTGGGGGGTGATGGGTTTGCAGATTTTCCACTCCCAAGCCGTTTGCGGAATGTGGAATAAGCATCTCCCACTGGGAGGACTGGAAAAGGGTTAAAAGCATTCCCAGCTGACAAATTCCCTGTTCCCCAGACATTTCAGAGCTTGGGACAGCTCTCACCCGCTGCTGGAGGAGTGTCTGGCAGGAGAACAACACCCACCAGGAAAATGCCAACGCAGGAGCCTCAGTCTCTTCAAGAAACGCGTCCCACTCTGTAGGTTTTTCAGGAATTAATTGCTAAGACATTTCTGGGGTTTGTTGCAACGGGGGTTGCCATGGCAACTGCTCCAGCTACTCAGGAAAAATAGGGAGGGCTCCCACTGTCACAGGGGCCATCTGTCCCTTCCATGGGGGGTCATTTCGAAGCTCTGCTCCAACCTCCACCAGCCAAATCTTCTTTTTAAGCCTCTGAAAGTCCTCGGTAGGATTTATCAACCAGCTCCTGCCCTCAATCTCTGTTTCTTTTCTCGGCACTGACAGGATAATTTCCTCTCTATCGCTGCAAATTAAATTCTAATGAGGAAGCTCTGCATTTCAATGTGATGGAGAGCCAGGATGCACAGGAGAATTGAATCCATCGAGGAGGGCGGAGAAGGGATTAAATAGGAATGCCTGAGGGGAAGGAGCCCTCTGGCAGGCTTGGGAAAGACAGTTCTGTTGACAGGACAAGAAGGAACGGCCTCAAGCTGCGCCAGGGGAGGCTCAAGTTGGACATCAGCAGGAATTTCTCCATGGAAAGGGTGGACAGGCCTTGGAATTGCCCAGGGAGGCTTGGAGTGCCCATGCCTGGAGGTGTCCAAGGCAGAGCTCTGGGCTGAGAACAAGGTGGGCGTCAGGCACAGCTCGGACTCCTGGAGGTCTTTTCCAACTTCAGCATTTCTGGGATTCTCTTTTCCCCCTAATGATGGATTGGGATTTTTGGGTGGATTCAGGTTCCCTCTGAGCTGAGACTACAAAATCCTCATGGATGGAAGTTTGAGCAGCTCCTGGGATGCAGAGATGGGCAGGAAATGGAGCTGAGTGCAGGTTCTTTCCTGCTCCAAACCTGGGGGTGCTCCTGGGGCACTCTGGGGGGCACAGCACACCATGGCCACAGCAATCCCATGGACCCCAAATCCCACCGGGAGGAAGGGGCTGGATCCACTGCTGGAATCTGGTCCAGAGGGGATTTTCTGTTGTGGTTTCTCTGGGACGTGGCAGCAGTGACAACACTTCCATGCCCACAATGGAATATTTTCAAAATCTCAATTTATTTCATGTGTTCAGGGAAGTGAAGGATTTTCCCAAAAATTTGTGGTGGCTGTTAAAGACCAGGAGGCTGAAGATGTTCATTTGAGTCAGCAACAATTGTAAAGGAAACTCGGCTGAGTTTTTTTGAATGCCAACAAAGAATTTCTGCCAAAATTTTGCACAAAGTTCATATAAAAACCTTTAAAGTTGAGTATTTCTTCACCTTTTCCCAAAGGACTTGTAGTGGAGAGCACTTGGTATTGGGAATGGAGATGGTGATCCTTGGTTTCCATTCCCAGAGGTTCAATGTCACAATGATGCAGGAAAAATATTTTGGGTTGTTTTTTGTGGGTTTTTGGTGTATTTTTTGGGTTTTGACTTGCTGCAATGTTAATATAAGAAAATTTCTCTCTTTGTTTACTGATTTCGAGTGCTCCTCCTGCATCATGGAGCTTCACTGAAGGATTGGGAGAACCAAAGGACCATTCTCATTCCCATTTCCCAAGGACTGGAAAAGCCAAACCGACGGCAAGAGGGGTTTTGGCAGCTCTGGTTTCTCCTCGTGGGGAAACCTCTTGCCTGGGGGACATTTGAGCTGCTCAGAACTGCATTTATGTCCTTCACAGCAGTGAGGACATCCCCGAAATTCCCACACATTCCCAGGATCATGAATCCTCTCCAGTTTCAGCTGAGTTGCAAGTCTTGGGAAAGGGGCAGTTTGGGGGTGAGCTCTCCTTCCTCTCCTAGATGGTCCCAAGGAATGGGATTAGAGGATTCCTGCTCATTAATACCTGCTCTGATGAGCTCCAAGGTCTTTTCCAACCTAATTTATTCTGGGATTCCATAAATATTTCACTCGGGGGGGCTGAGGGAAGGTCTGGGACCATCTTCACCCCACCCTGATGGTTTCAAAAAACAAATCTCACATTTAACATCTCCTCATCTTTAAATTGCCTGAAAATCTTGGAGTTCAGTCCCCTCAGGAATTCATCCCTTCATTCACAGCATCCGTGGGGTGGGGACTCTTCAGGAAGGGACTTTCTGGCCCTGAGATTGTCACTTGAACATCTGTGTGTTATCAGTCGAGCATCTGTGTGTCTGCAGCTTCTTCCTGGAGGAAAATCAACCCAAATTATCTTTAAAGAATAACCCAGGGAGCAGCTCCCTGGCTTCTCATTATCGCAAGAATCAGAACAGCTGAATTTCAGAATGTTCCTGCATCCTCAGCATCGCTGTATTCAATTCAGGCATCTTCACTCCTGGTTTAAAAATATCTCTGAAGGAACTGCAGGGAAACTGCAGAGAGCTGAATTCGCAGCGAGGTGTTTTCTCCCAGGTGACAGGGCTGACTCTGGTCTTGCTGGATCCGGAGTGAATCCTTCCCCAAACCCCCACTTGGGACGGTTTCCAGAGCTAAAGAGAAAACAGACCCCCACCAACCCCACCCTGGCCATCCCTGCAGCTCTGGCAGCCTCGGGGCCGTGCCCATTCCCTGGGGAGCCTGGGCAGTGCCAGCACCCTCTGGGGGAAGAACCTTGCCCTGCTCTCCAGCCTGAGCTGCCCTGGCCCAGCTCCAGCCGTGCCCTGGCTGCTGTCCCTGTCCCAGAGCAGGGATGGAACCCATTAATTTGGGGAATCTGGGAGTTACAGCCCAGGTTCCAGTGGCAGCTGCTCCAAAGTGACCATCAGACTCTGGGTTCTGTTTTCTGGTTTTCCCACTGTCCCCATCTCTGCTGATGGGCCTGGACTTGAGGAAAATTTCCCACATCTCAAAATCCCAAAGAAAGGAGACGGAGCTGTGTTTGGCTGTGCTGATGGGACACCGCACCAGGGTATTGAAGATTTGGTGTTTTGTGGGAATTTGGGCTTCCAGGACACCTCACTGGCCCCAGGCACGGCCTGACAAAGGGAATGGAAGGCACGGGGCTGGCAAAATCAGAAAAGTGTGTTATAATCAATCTCTGGTGAATTTTATGGTGTTTATTCATCTATTTTCCTCCTCCTTTCTTGTCCTTCACTCGGTGGCCTGGACAGACACCCCAGAAGGTTTGCTGTCAAAGCAACACGAGAGATCAATAAATCCAAAACAATAATTTTACCAAGTCCAGCTACTGTTCTAATTCCAGCTCTGTTTCTCCAGGCCACCAAGGGCACAGGAGACTTGTTCTTCCACCAACCAGACCAAAATATAAAGTTTTGGCTGTCCCAGAACAATGAGAGCTGATGTAGCAGAATAGTTAAAAAACTTCCTTAATTTGTTCTTTTGACATGAAAGGCTCATGGAACAGCTTTGAAAAATTCAGTCAGGACAGCTCCTAGCAAGTCCAGGGCAGGAACAGACCTCAAACATCACCAGCTCAGCTCTTTGGTAGGTGAAGGTAAACAAAAATAACATAAATCTCTCTTTCAGAGGATGAATCATTCGTGCTGTTGGGTGAAGCATTGCTGAAAATCCAGGGATATACAAAATTGTGTTTTTCCTTGCTTTAGCCCCCATTTACCAGAGGGTAAATTCCAGTCTTTCACTGCCTTAGATCAGCAGAAATTCTGGACTCAGGTGAGGAAAACCCTTCTCCTGCCAGCCTCTGTTCGGGTCCAGTCTCAAGGAGCAATCCTGGCCCCTTCCCCTGGTACTGAGTGAAAAACCAGAGCCCTGCTGTGCTCACACAGGCCCATGGAGGAGTTTGCTCCAGGAGCACAGGGAACGAGCCTGTGCGAGCCCTGATCCCGAGCCCTGATCCCAAAGCCTCTCCAAAGGCGGTGCCAGAGCACGCTCTGTTTTCCCAGGCTGGAGGCTGAGTGTGCATCCATGGATAAATGTTCCAGCAGCTCCCCAGCCAGGGAATGGCCCTCCTGGGACTCCACCAAGTGAGTTTCTCATTGTTAATTCCTGCTCTGGGAAGTTGCACCATGAGATGCACGAGGCCGTGGAGGAGATCCAAGAGCACAGAGCTCCTGACTCTGCTTTCTTCCCTGGAAATCACAAGGAGGAAAACAGAGTGAGGAGTTCTCCCACCCCTCGACGGTTAACAGAGGAAGAATTTGAATCTTGAGATAACCAGAAGGGTTGTTTGAAGGCACAGAAAGTTCCTGCTCGCACTCTTGAAAACGGCATTCCCAAAAGAGACAACACTTCCCTGAAGATAAAGCAGCTCCCGGGAGAGAAAGCAGGAGGACACTGAGTCCTGGGAGTGTTCTGCTCTCACCCTGTCAAGCTCCTCTTGTCCTTCCCCAGGGCACATTTGCACTCTTGTTCCCTTGTCCTTTATACTCTCCATTTTTTTCCTTTTGGATGGATTTTCCTGGCTTTTCTACCAGCTGGATGTGCCATCGTTCAGAAGTTTTGGACTTCTGAAATTGGCCACTCTGAACGTGCGCCGTGCTTGGCTTCCCTGTGGCTCCCAGGGTTATCCCAGGCCTGTCCCATGCTCAGCCCACACAGTCCTGGCCCAAACTTGGAGCTGAGCTTTGCTTTGCCTCTCTCTGATGGAATTCTCAGGGTTCCATAAATGGTGCAGATCAAAGTCTCATGGAAATCAGATGTTTCCTTGTGCAAAGAGACACGACAGGACATGGACTCAACGTCCCTGGGGTGGCTCCAAGGAATTTGAAGTTCGTCACGTGGCCAAAAACACCAGGGCAGGACTGAGGACCCCGCAGCACTGCCAGATCCAGGCTCTCCAAGCAACTTCTTTAGAACAACTTAGAGTTTCCTTCCAGGAAAACATTCCTGGGACAACCCAGCAGCTGCACCACCCAAGGAGGGGTAGAGTTCAATCACAGATTTTTTTTTCTTTTCTATGATTGATGCAAATTTTGTTTCTAATTGAAATTCATTTGAATTAGCAATCCTGGAAAAACAAGGGCTCTTCCAGTGCTGCCTCAGGTTTTAGTTTTTATATCTTTCAGATTCTGTGCTGCTTTAGTGTGTAGTTCTGAGATTCACATTAAGTGTTGGTGAGCTCTCTGCACAGAGCAGGGAGACAAAACAATTCCTGCTCCAGCTGGGCACCAAGGACAAATGATCCAAATCTCAGCCCAGGAGCACAAACAGCGTGGGCTGGAGAGAGAAAAACAAGCAGGGTGGGAGTGCCTGGGCTGGGGCTGGAACGGGACAATGAACTGCAAGGTGCAAATGGAGCAGAGCTGAGCCAAGGGACAGACCCCGTGCCCGCTCGTGCATTTTGGGACCATTTTGGTTCACCTTGGGTGCAGCCCTGGCTGGGCTCTGGTGCTGCCCAAGGTGGATCCATTGAGGCCCTTTAATAAATCCCTGCTTTACTCTTTAACTCCATCCAGTCTCTGTTCCAGGTCAGCCTTCACAAGGCATCACCAGGACCTTTTTCTTTCTGCCCTGAGTTTTGTTGTGAAGTGGGTGCAAATTCCAAATCCCAGGGACAACCACAGCCAGGCATCCAGGAAATAACTCCATGGATGCAGCAAAGCAAGCTTCAAATGACCTTGGTCAGGTGAAAAAATAGCTCAAAAAGTGATAATGCTGATGGGCAAGAGCTCAGAAGAGAGTGAGAAAGACCACAGGCTGAGATGTCTGAAAATGAGAAGGTTGAGGGAAGCACACCAAGAATTTCCAGGAAGAGGAAGGGTGGAGCAGGTGTTTCATGAGCAGGGCAGGCAGGACAAGACATGACAGTGCTGCAGAGAGGAGGCTGGAATGGAGAGTTGAGAAAACAATCCAGGGATGGAGATTTCTGGGCACAGGGAATGGCCTGGGGGTGCTGTGGAAGCCCCATCTCCCAGGATTTTGAAGCACAGAGGTCTCAGGAATTCCCAGCTAAGCCTGCTCTGACAGGTGGATGAAGGAAATGACATTTCAAGACTTGTTTTCCTTGGTTTTCTGTTCCTCCTTGGTTTTGGCACAACCCAGGGAACACAGTTAATTACAGCTCTGGAGAGAATTGATTGTTGCTTTCCCTCATTTGGTGGATAACAGCAAATCCTTCTTTGTGACAATGAGGAAACCTGGTCTGGGAGCTCTGTCTGAGGTTACTGACCCAAACAACAGCCCAATCCAAGGATTTTGGGTTCTTCCCTGGTTCTCCCCTCTCTGGATGTCCCCCAGTGGGGTCAATCCCCTTTTCCTGGACTTTACAGGGATTTTTTCCCATGCAGCTCAACCCTGTATTTCATCTCAGGGCACCTCTTGCTCTGCACAAATCCAGCTTGGGCGAGACAACCCATGAAAAATCACAACAGAAATTCAGATTCCAATGGAATTCAAGATTCCCAAGTGCAGGAATAGCAAGAAATGAGTGACTTTGGAGGCTGGGAGAGCTCTGAATGCCAAGAAATCCTTGGGCTGCCTGCAGAGCTGCAGGGAGGTACCTGCAAGGTGAGAAAGAGCTGCTCCAGGTATCCAAGCACATTTCCCAGGAATATGGCCTAGAAGCTCCCTTTTCACTCCCAAAGAAGACCTCACACCTCAGCATAACCCATCAAATTTAGAAGTTTTCCCAAAATCCTCAGGGTGAAATTCAGACAAGAAGAAATCAAATATTCCTGGTGCAGGGATTCCTCATCCATCTTTATCGGTGGAACAGGCACAGAAGGGCTCCAGAGCTCCAGGAAAAGCTGGATGAACAATTAAACTCCTGCTCAGAGCCTCAGTGAGATCTGTGTGAATCAGGAGCTATGAAGGCATGAAATGAGATCAGAACCAGCCCTGGAGCTCCCTGCCCTGCCCAAGGCCCATCCCTGCTTCCCTGTCAAGCTCCGAGGGGGATCTCACTGGCTGGATGTGCTCCCCTCGGCACAGTGCCACCACTGGGATCAGCCATCCAGTCCCTCATCACTTCCAGATCATTAAATTATTTCTTTCTAATCCAGTCAGCCATGTGGGCACGGAGCAGTCCTTGGGATGGACGCTTGAGCAGGAGGCTCTGTAGCCATTTCCTGATGCCCAGAGCATCCCTGGGGAGGGGCAGGCAAACAGGGAATTGTTGATGCCAGGGCAGAACCTTAAAGACCTTAAAGACTCAGGTAATTTGCCATAAATTCCATGTTTTCTCCATTCCCAAGGATTTTTCTCCTCTGTTGTCTGGTTGAGAGGCAAAAACCACATTTTTGTCAAGCTTGAAAGGCAGCTGGACCTCTGTGGTCAGCAGGGTGGGGCAGCGTGCTTAGGGGGGATCAAATCCCACAGCCCTGGCTGGGAACAGTCTGGACCTCATGGGAACTGGGCTGGAGAAGGAGCTCGGGGGTTTCTCCATCCTCTTGTGCCAGCAGGGAACTCCAAAACCCCTTGGGGCACCCCAAAGTCCAGGCTGAAGCCTCAAAGGCTGGCCCAGCATCAGGTGCGGTGTCCTGAGCCCTTCTGGGAATTCTCCTGCAGCCTTCAGCAAGGGAAGGGCTCCCCTGGGATGAATTCCACTCGAGGAAAATAATCCTGCAGCCTCTAAATGCTGGATCTGGTCCATGGGGCTGCTCCAGGGGCACATCCCAGCCCTCAGAGGCTTCCCAGGGCCTTTTCCAGGGATCTCACACCAGAAACTACCCCAGACACTGTGGGGTGACAAGGAAGCAGCACAAGACATCTTCCCTACTTGAGTTTCATTGTTTGTAACTTGTCCCAGCACCTTCCTGCCCTTCCCATATTCCTGGGATCCTGTGCAAGCTCCAAATGTCCCCCACACCCCTTTGCTGGAGCTGGCACCAGATGCTCCACATTTCTCTGCCTTTTCCCTGGGTCTCTGCAGTCCTTCCTCTGATCCTCTTCCTCTCAGAGGACCCTTCAGGTGATGGGAAATCACCTTTTATTTCCTCCTTCAGCAGAGGGAAATAAAGGTGAAGAAATCCCAGTCTGAGCCAGGAGCAGCTGGAAACCTCTAAGCCCAACTGGGGTGCTGAAAATCTACATGGATTCAAAAGGCAACAGGAAAAAATTCTCAAAAGGAAATGTTTTTAAGGTAGCTGACTGCAAATTTCCCCCCTTTAACTTTGAAAAACCTCAAGAGAAACCTGGACGTAGCATTTAGGGCTCTGGTTTATTTGGTAAGTGGTGTTTGGTCAGCTTTGGAGGTCTTTCCCAACCTAAATCATCCTCTGATTCTATCCCAGCACACCCCAGAGGCACAAACCAATGGGGAAGTGAATCTGGGGAAGCACCTCTCTCTCCTCCCCGTTCACCCTCTGAGCACCCGCAGCTGCCTGGGATGAATTCCAGTCAAGGAAAACATCCTGCAGTCCAGAAATGCTGGATCTGGGCCAGCACCCTGCTGCAGGACCCTCGATCTGACCCCAAGCTGCTTGTGCCGTGCTCTGAAGGAAAATTACACCCACCAGAGGGTTTGTGAGGAGCCAGCGCTGCTCTCAACAGCCGCAGGCTGGTGCTTAATGAGCTTTCAGCTGATTGTTACCGAGTGGAGAGGCACAATTAAAGCCCATTAGCTGCCATGACATCACCAGCTCGGAGGAAACTCTGTGCCGGGCAGGAAGGAGGTAGGACAGCCGTGGAATTATGGCTGTGGAATGAGTTAAAGTCATTGAGTTACAGCCACAGACTTACAGCCATGAAATGAGTTAGAGCCTTGGAGTTACATCCATGGGGTTACAGCCATGGAATGAGTTCGAGATGAGGAGTTAAAACCATGGAGTTACAGCCATGGAATGAGTCAGAGATGTGGGGTTAAAACCATGGAGTTACAGCCATGGAGTGAGTTAGAGCCATGGAGTGACATCCATGGGGTTACAGCCATGGAGTGAGTTAGAGATGAGGAGTTAAAACCATGGAGTTACAGCCATGGAATGAGTTAGAGCCATGGAGTTACATCCATGGAGTTACAGCCATGGAATGAGTTAGAGCCATGGAGTTACATCCATGGGGTTACAGCCATGGAGTGAGTTACATCCATGGGGTTACAGCCATGGAGTGAGTTAGAGATGAGGAGTTAAATCCATGGAGTTACAGCCATGGAATGAGTTAGAGCCATGGAGTTACATCCATGGGGTTACAGCCATGGAGTGAGTTACATCCATGGGGTTACAGCCATGGAGTGAGTTAGAGATGAGGAGTTAAAACCATGGAGTTACAGCCATGGAATGAGTCAGAGATGTGGGGTTAAAACCATGGAGTTACAGCCATGGAGTGAGTTAGAGCCATGGAGTGACATCCATGGGGTTACAGCCATGGAGTGAGTTGGAGATGAGGAGTTAAAACCATGGAGTTACAGCCATGGAATTGCAGCTGTGGAGTTAAAACCATAGAGTTACAGCCATGGAATTGCAGCCGTGGAGTTAAAACCGTGGAATTACAGCCATGGAACGAGTTAGAGCCATGGAGTTAAAACCATGGAGTTACAGCCATGGAATCGCAGCTGTGGAATGAGTTACAGCCATGGAGTTGTTACAGCCACGGAGTAACAGGCATGGAACTACAGCCATGGAGTGAATTAAAATCGTTGAGTAACAACCATGGAGTTACAGCCACGCAGTTGTTACAGCCATGGGGTTACAGCCCTGGAATTACCACCATGGAATGAGTTACATCCATGGAATTGTTACAGCCACGGCGTCACAGCCATGGAATTGTTATGCCTGTGGAATTGCAGCTGTGGAGTTGTTACAGCCATGGAGTCACAGCCATGGAGTTGTTACAGCCAAGGACTTGGCTGGGGTGCAGGTGTGTCGGCTCTGTGTCCTAGGGTGACTTTATGATGCTTGTGTCCCAGTCATCTGCTCTGTTTATGCTGGATATGAAGTTCTGCACCTTTAAGAGTGGTTCTGAGAGCGAAGGGTGGGGAAGAAGCGGGGTTAGGGCTGGGGTTAGGGGTCAGGGTTAGGGTTAGGGCTCGGTCTCCTCGTTACAGCCATGGAATTGTTACCACCAAGGAATTGTTACAGCCACAGAATTAAAGCCATGCAGTTGTTACAGCCATGGAATTGTTGCAGCCATTGAACTGTTATAGCCATGGAATCACAGCCATGGAATGAGTTAGAGCCATGGAATCACAGCCATGGAGCTGTTACAGCCATGCAGTTACCTGACAGGATGACCAGGAAAACTCCAGGCCCTGGAGGAGATTTCTGCTTGTGCAGGGGGTCAGCAACAGCCCCAGCCCTCCCAAGCAGGACAGGACAGGCACAGCACCACATGGGAGCCAGGATTGCCTCAAAAAGCCATGGAGGCTGAGGAGAGGCTTTGGACTGTTTTTCCATGGATGCATGTGAAATTCCTAGGTTCATTCGCACTGAGGAGCTGCTCTGCAGGCTCACCAGGGACATGTGGTGCTTTCAAGTTCATTTTTGCAATTGTGAAAGTCCCTTCCTTCCTTCCTTCCTTCCGCCACTTCCTTCCGCCACTTCCCACTTCCGCCACTTCCGCCACTTCCGCCACTTCCTTCCGCCTTCTTCCTTCTTTCCTTCCGCCACTTCCTTCTGCCCAACCCTTCCTTCCTTCCGCCACTTCCTTCCTTCCTTCCTTCCTTCCTTCCTTCACTTCCTTCCTTCCTTCCGCCACTTCCGCCACTTCCTTCACTTCCGCCACTTCCGCCACTTCCGCCACTTCCTTCCTTCCTTCCTTCCTTCCTTCCTTCCTTCCTTCCTTCCTTCCTTCCTTCCTTCCGACCTTCCTTCCTTCCTTCCTTCCTTCCTTCCGACACTTCCTTCCGCCACTTCCTTCCGCCACTTCCTTCCTTCCTTCCTTCCGCCACTTCCTTCCGCCACTTCCTTCCGCCACTTCCTTCCGCCACTTCCTTCCGCCACTTCCTTCCGCCACTTCCTTCCTTCCGCCACTTCCTTCCTTCCTTCCTTCCTTCCTTCCTTCCTTCCTTCCTTCCTTCCTTCCTTCCTTCCGCCCTTCCTTCCTTCCGCCACTTCCTTCCTTCCGCCACTTCCTTCCTTCCTTCCTTCCTTCCTTCCTTCCGCCACTTCCTTCCGCCACTTCCTTCCGCCACTTCCTTCCTTCCGCCACTTCCTTCCTTCCGCCACTTCCTTCCTTCCGCCACTTCCTTCCTTCCGCCACTTCCTTCCTTCCGCCACTTCCGCCACTTCCTTCCTTCCGCCACTTCCTTCCTTCCTTCCTTCCTTCCTTCCTTCCTTCCTTCCTTCCTTCCTTCCTTCCGCCACTTCCTTCCTTCCGCCACTTCCGCCACTTCCTTCCGCCACTTCCTTCCTTCCTTCCGCCACTTCCTTCCGCCACTTCCTTCCGCCACTTCCTTCCGCCACTTCCTTCCGCCACTTCCTTCCTTCCGCCACTTCCTTCCGCCACTTCCTTCCTTCCGCCACTTCCTTCCTTCCGCCACTTCCTTCCTTCCGCCCTTCCTTCCTTCCTTCCTTCCTTCCTTCCTTCCTTCCGCCACTTCCTTCCGCCACTTCCTTCCGCCACTTCCTTCCGCCACTTCCTTCCGCCACTTCCTTCCGCCACTTCCTTCCGCCACTTCCTTCCGCCACTTCCTTCCGCCACTTCCTTCCTTCCGCCACTTCCTTCCTTCCGCCACTTCCTTCCTTCCTTCCTTCCGCCCCTTCCTTCCGCCACTTCCTTCCTTCCTTCCGCCACTTTCCTCCTTCCCTCTTTCCTTCCCTTCCTTCCCATGGAAAACGATGGAAGTTCTGCAATCCAGCAAAACTCAGGGCCGAGGGCAGCAAGCCAAGCCCCACATAAATCCCCGGGAATTTCCCCTGGTTTCCATGGATTTCACCCCAGGGAATGGTGCAGTTATTTCCCAGCTGGGGGTGCAGATGTTCCCAGCCCTGAAGGTTTTCCATCAGTCTCAGGGGGAGATTTGCAGCTTTTTCCAGGTGGAAAACTCTTCCCACTCCTCTCTAGGCCCAGGGAGGTGCTGTCTCTGTATTTCCAGGGCTCTGCTGGTCTCTGTGATTCCCAGGGGCAGAAATCCACCCTTTCCCTGCTCCCGGGGGCAGAAATCCTGCCTTTTCTTGCTCCTCGGGCAGAAATCCACCCTTTTGTGGCCCCAGGGGCAGAATTCCAGTCCTTTTCTTGCTCCCAGAGACAGAACCCCACCCTTTTCTTGCTCCCAGAGACAGAAATACACCCTTTTCTTGCCCCCAGGGGTAGAATCCACCCCTTTCATTGCTCCTGGGGCAGAAATCCAGCCCTTTTCTTGGAGCAGGAGAAGAGCTGCTCTCCCAGATCCTCTCCGGTGTAAAATCGATGCTCTCAAGGCAGGGCTGGAGACCTGAGCCTGCCAGCTCTGGTTCCTCAATCTTGTTAACCACGGTGCTCTGTTTAAATCATTAATTACACTCTCAGCTGCCAGACAGGGGCCTCAGGAACCTTGGGCAGGGTGGATTTTTAAATGAGAGAGAATTCCTAGGTGGGAGTAAGCTTGCCTTGGTCTCAGGAAAAACCAATGGCATCCCTGATACATATTTTCCATCCTCTCCCAGCAGTGGGGTTTGCTGCAGGTCTCTCCTGCTCGTGCTCCCTGTGGGAGAGGAATCCAACATCCAGCCCTTCAGACACCCTCAGCTCCTGGCTGTGAAATTCCTGAAGAATTCCCAGGGCCCCATCCATCATGGAGAAACTCTGCCTGGTCGCCTTGCACAGATCCGTGAGGATTTCACACAGGGAGATGTCGTAAATCCTCTTCCCACAGAGCCCTGCCCGGCACTGGAGGGTGGATTTAGCCCCCAATCTGCCCCATTCCAGCGGGATCATTCTAATCCATGGTGTGCCTTGCTTTTATGGGAAGGTATTCCCTGACTCTGGCATGGATCAGTCTCTGTTGGGCAGTCAGGACTATCCATGTCCCAGAGTTAAAGAAACTGGACAAAATTCCTCAAAACCCAAATTCTTCCCAGATGCACAGAGCCAGAATTAGAAAACCACACTTCATGGAAAGCTGGAAGGAAGGGCAGCCTCCCCCCAGGAAGGGCTCCTGTTCCACGTGAGTGGAGTCAGAAAGAAAGGGAATTATCTGACAGGAAAAGAGCTTCAGGAAAGCAGAGCTGTGGGAATGGCAGGACGGAGCAGCCCAACTCTGCCGTGGATAACTTGGAGGAGCTGTTTCCCTTTTTTCTGCCTCCCAGCATCCTCATCTCTCTCCCTGTGCAGGAGCTCCCGGCTGTAACCAGTGGGATTCTGGGATCCAGGGTGGGAATGCAGAGGGGCAGACTCATTTTCCTGGGGGCAGGGAGAGAAGGAAAGGCAGGAAAGGGTTTTCCTGTCATTTACTGACCTGTGACAGAGCCTTGATTTCCCCAGAGCTGTGATGGTCTCACCTGTCCTGAGCTGGGGATACTGATGGGACGTGTGGCAGGAGGGGTCCTGCAGCCCAGTGTCACCTCCCCTTGGCCACCTCCTGTCCCCTTGGAGTGGCACACACCAACCTCTGATTTCTTTGGCTGTTTTTTCCATTTTAGATTGGAATAATGGGAGAGGTGCCATGGAAACGCTGGAAGTGCCTGGGCAGTGACACGGGGCCATGGGGTGGGAAACTGCCCTGGGTGTGGCCACGCTCTAAATAAAGTAATTTATTGGAGTTTATTTATTCATATTCCTTTCTACCAAAGTCCCAGGGACAGGAGGTGCCCTGCAGCCCCAGCGTCACCTCCCCTTGGCCACCTTCATGCACAGGACCTGTCACCTCCGGTCTTCTTGAGTGCCACACACGAACCTCTGATTTCTTTGGCTGTTTTTTGGATTTTGGATTGGAATAATGGGAGAGGTGCCATGGAAATGCTGGAAGTGCCTGCTCTGGGCAGTGACACGGGGCCATGGGGTGGGAAACTGCCCAGGGTGTGGCCATGCTCTAAATGAAGCCATTTATTCGAGTTTATCTATTCATGTCCCTTCCTTGGACACCTTCTACCAAAATCCCAGTGCTCCCCAGTGACTCCTGCAGCCCCTGGTGCTGTGCTGGGTGGCAGAAGCTGCTGCTGATATTGAATAGAAATTCTATATTTAAGCCCCATTTTCCAATGTTATGAAGAGTTAACGGCTCAAAGACGTCCCGCCCCCTCCCAGATGTGTCTGCTTTGGCCGAGGTTGATGAGCTCACCTGGGCACAGCCCTGGAGATCCTTTATGGGGAGGCTTGGCCCGGTTGGATTCCATCAGAAACACCAACAAACAATTCCCCCCTGCTTATTAACACTTTGTAAATTTATTAACACTCTGTAAAATGTCTGTAAATGGAACCTTAATGTACAGCATGGCCCAGGGCAGCCCCTAAATAAAAAGGCATCCAGAGTCAGCTCTCCAAGCCTCAGCAGTGGTTTTGTGAGGCTGTGGCAGGAGGCCAGATGTTGTCAGGGCAGCTCTGGCTTTGCTCTGGTGTGCAGCACAAGGCTGGATGGATTCTGCTTCCTTTCTGAGTTAGAAAAGATCTTGGATTTCAGGAGAGGCTTTGGAACCCCAGGTTTTGTGATGGACCCGCCAGGGCCACCTTTGCCCAGCTCTGTTGGGTTTGGAACCTCTTCTTCACCCAGAGCTTTTCCCTCACCCTGGAGCTGCAGCGGGAGCCTGAGGGAACTGGAGCTGCAGGACTGAGCTTGGGGCTGGGGCTGGGGCTGCAGGACTGAGCTTGGGGCTGGGGCTGGGGCTGCAGGACTGAGCTTGGGGCTGGAGCTGGGGCTGCAGGACTGAGCTTGGGGCTGGGCTGGGACTGCAGGACTGAGCTTGGGGCTGGGGCTGGGGCTGCAGGACTGAGCTTGGGGCTGGTCCCAGGAGCCTGAGGGAGCTGCAGGACTGAGCTTGGGCTGGTCCCAGGAGCCCAAGGGAGCTCTGAGAGCTCTGTAAGCTGAGCCCAAGTTACAAAAGCACGGGATTGCAGCTGGGCTTCAGCTCTGGATATTGACATTCACTTCCCAGCCAAGTGCCAGCCTGCAAAGGTCTGGGCTCCATGGCCTGGGAGGTTTTTGGGAGCTGTGGGAATGCTCAGCTGCAGGGAGATGAAGAGCTCAGTTCCTCTCACTTCCCCTGAAATCCCAGCCCGGAGCTCTCGTGAGTGTGAGCACGCAGGCAGCGCTCGCTGGGCTGGGAGAGCCTGGGCTCCCCTTCCCAATTCACTGGGATTTTAACAGTTTATCCCTCTGGAAAACAGACAACAGAGGCTGATCCACTGGAGGAGAAGCACCTGAAAGTTCCAGTTCAAATATTCACCATCTTTTATTTTTCCTTTATCTATCTTCATTCAGTCCTGTCCATCCTCTGATAGTTCCAACTCTCTAATTCCATGTACTCAGTGCTGGGTTTTATTAAAAATTGCTGGGGGGTTGATATGACCAGACTGAGGATGGAAAAGCACCGAGCGATTACCCAAAGGCAAAGCATTTTTTGATTTCAATGTGAAACAGGGAATTGTTTCTATTTATAGGGAAAACAGTGCGTGGGTCCTAAACAGGATTTTGCGAATTCACATTCCCAGGATTTCTCCTTCCCTGCCAGCATTTCACATGGACACAGCCCTATAATTCAGGAAACCTGGTGACCCCACACATTTCATTTTCTTTGCCATCCTTTTGCCCTCTTGTTCCAAGAGCAGGAATTTCCTGCCAGCGCCTGCAGAGCCAAGCCAGCCACGAGCACTCCTTGTTTTTGCACAGATTCCTCCTTCCCAGATCCAGCTTCTCCCCATTCATTCCTCCTTCCCGGTTTCTTTCCCTCAGCCATTCCCAGCAGCCTTTCCTCACACAGCAGCGATTGCACCACTACATTAACAATTAATAACAGAGCAGCAACGAGGAGAAAAATGGACAATAAATTAGCTTTAATTGGACAGGAATGTTGCCAGGTATCCTCCTGCCCATTTTCCATCCGGGCTCAGCCAGGCTCCCACCCTTTGAGCTCCAGAATGCTCCTCTTGGAGGTTGATTCCACGGATTTTGGTGCCATCCTCGCGCTGGGTCAGGACTGAACCATCACAGGATGCACCTGACAGAGCTCAGGAGCACAGAGAATGCTTTTATTGCCATGGAAATGCAACGAAGCGTCTGGAAACCTTGAAACCAGCCCAGGCTGGGCTCGGGCTCCTGCAGCAGGAAGTGTCTCCGGTTGGGAAGAGGCAGATGGTCCAAAACCCTGACAGCAGCAGCTCTGTGGGCTCCAGCCCAGAGCTCTGGCCCGGAACACAAACCCTGAGAGGCGCCCAAAGCTTCCTGAGAGAGGCAGAGCAGCCTGGCACCCGTGGGGATTTTAAACCTGCGACTAGAGCCCTCCCCTCCGGTGTCACAGCCTTGACCCAAACATGGCTGGAGCCCAAATGTGCCAGAGAAATTAATCCTCGACTGAGGAAAGCTCAAACCTCACCTCATTTCATTGCTGGGTATTTTATGGAGTCATGGAATGGTTTTGGTTAGAAGGGACATTAGAGATCATCCAGTGCCACCCCCAGGGACACCTCCCACTGTCCCAGGAGCTCCCAGCCCCAGTGTCCAGCCTGGCCTCGGGCACTGCCAGGGATCCAGGGGCAGCCCCAGCTGCTCTGGCAATTCCAGCCCAGCCCCTGCCCACCCTGCCAGGGAACAATTCCTCATTGCCAAGATCCCATCCAGCCCTGCCCTCTGGCACTGGGAGCCATTCCCTGTGTGCTGGCCCTGCAGGCCTTGTCCCCAGTCCCTCTGCAGCTCTCCTGGAGCCCCTTCAGGCCCTGCAAGGCCACAATTATTTTGTCCCAAAGCTTCTCTTTTCCAGGCTGAACAATGCAAATTCTCTCAGTCTTTCCCAAACCCCTCATCAAGAGCAGATATCACTGCCAGAACCTCCACTGCCAACACCTGAGCTCCCAACTACCAGAGCTGCAGGAAAATCCCACCTTGGAAATGACTCCAGGCAGTGCCAGCACTGGGATGTGAGCACAGGATGTGGATTTGCTTGGACACAAATCTGTGCTCACACCACAGGAGTCCTTAAAATATCAGCCCTGTTTTTGTTTGTGTGTGGGATTTTCCTCTGAGAAAAGTGTCCCAGGCTCTGCCCTTTTAGATCTGTCCCTTCTTTCCTTCCACACTGCCAAGATCCCATCTGTGAGGTGGGAGCAATTAGGAATAATTAGCACGGTGACCAAGCCCCTCATTAGTGCTTCTTTGGGATGGGAAACAGCCTGAGCAGCTTCTGGAAGATAACTTCACCCATATCCTGCCTGAATCATTCTCACAGATTTCAAATGCCAGGCTTTCAAAGGAACAGGGTAATTGTGTTGGGGAGACTTTATGATGTTTGGATCCCCATTTGTGCATGTCCTGGTTTGCACAGCCAGGTGTCTGCTGAGGAGGGCAGGAGCCTCCCTTGAAATGGAAAATGCAAACCCCCGCCCTCTGAATTATTATAATTTTGAAATTAAAAAGCTCTCAGGCAAAGATATGGGAATAGGAATAACAGTTCTGTACTAAGAAAATTAAAAGTACAAATGCAACAGTACAAACAAAGCCCTGCCAGAGTCAGAGCAGGCCCTGGCACGCTGTGGCTCAGGCTGGTGGCAGCAGTGCCATTCCATGGTGGCTCAGCCCTCCTGCAGTGCCAGCTGTGCTTCTGCTGGAGCAGGGATCCTGCACAAGGCTGGAGTTTTCCTCTGCAGCTCCAGGGCTGCTGGAGATGGGCCTGCTCTTGCTCTGGCAGTGCAGGGCAGGAGAAAGCTGCTCCTCTGGGAATGCAGGGGGCAAAGGCTGCTGTGCTGCTGCCAGGCTCAGATTGGATCCAGGGAGGAATGCTTGGCTCCTGCCCTGGGCGCAGCATCTCCCCATGGGATGATGGAATTGGATCAGCCCTGCAGGGACACTCAGTGGCCATGAGCAGCAGAGATCTCCTGCAGGGAGGATTGGCTGTGGCAGAGAGAAAGAAAACTGCCCCGTGAGCAGCAGAGAACTGCCCCAGCTCTGACAGAGGGGGGTAGAACACAGCCCCAGACACATCTTGAAACCCAAGGCAGCCCAGAAACAAGTTTTGCACCTTTAGGGCTGGTTCTGAGAGCAAAGGGGGGTGGAAGAATTGCACAGTTTGTTTTCAGAAACTGCATCCTTCTCCTGGACTGTGCTGTCTGCAGCACGGACGGACAGGGCTCTCCTTTGCTTTTAGTTCGGTTTTAGCTCGTTGAGGCAGAGAAGTTCCCTGGACTGTGTTTTTTCTTTTTCTTGGACCTGTTTAAACCTGCTCTGGACTGATCACCCAGAAGAGCACCAGCAGCTCCACCTGTGGCCCACGGGGCCGAGCCTTGGCCGTGGCACCAGAGGGACTGATGAGAGATGGAGTGAGCTGAGCTACAGCCCATGGAGGGATTTCCTGAGTTTGCCATCTCTTCAGAACAGCGAGAAGTTTTATTGTTTAATCTTGTCCATTTCTTTGTGCTGGTGAATGCTTTGCCTTAAATAAACAGTTTTTTCCTCTTTTCTCCAAGGAGATCTTTTCCCAAACCAGCTGGGGGAGGGACCGCTTGAATTTGCTTTCTAGAGGAACCTCTTCAGCAGTTTTCTCCCAAATTTGCCCTAAACCAGGACAGTAATGATGTGCTGGGAGTCTTGGAAAGGAGGAATTCCATAGGAAAATGGGCAAGGTGCTGAATTCCAAGTGGGATGTTTGGATCAGGCTCCATCAGCTCCTATTTTATAACCTCTTGTCAAGAAATGAGTTTTTCTTTCCACGGAACTGACAAAGGGAGGGCAAGAAATGGAGCTCCCCCAGTGAAATCTCTGCAGGAGGAAAACAGGAAGCACTTCTTGGAAATCCCTCATTCCCATAATTGCCCAGTGTGGAATTGCTGGGTTTTTCTCTCTAGTCAGGCATTTTCCCTGGGTTATAAATACATTATAAAAGTACCAGATCATGAAGTTTACAATTGGTGTGAGGGCTGAGTTGCTGTGTAATTACCCTGGATTTGCTCTCAGGCATTGCTGTCTTCAACTCTCATCCTGCAGAATCTGGTGGGCAGCAGGAACAGCCAGAAAAATAAAAATAAAAGAAAAAAAAAAAGAGTTATCCTGGTATTTGGTGGCTTAGTTCCAACATAAATCCTGCTCAGGAGAGCTGGAATGCTGCGGGTCAGAGTGAAAATCCCCTGGTTTTCACATCCAAACGCCCCAAACCACCAAAGTTTCCCATCCTCAGCTTGAAACCTCAGAGATTCTGCAGCCAAGAACGGCACAATTGACAAATGGGAATTCCAAGCAGGAGCTGCTGTGGGAAGACAGGCCAGGAAAGGGAAAAATGAAATATTTCCAACTGGAGAAATGTGCAGAAGCTTTGCTGCTGAAGACAGGGATCGTATTTGCTGTTGTCCAGACCAAAACCACCACACAGCACTCGCTCCTTTAAAACAGTTCAGTGGTGTTCAGGCAGGGGCAAAACAAAGCCCGAAATTCCCAGTTTTGCTTTCCAGAGCATCTTTTTCCCAATGGGTTTTTCACTAAATGGGTCTTCCCACAGACAGAGGCTCATTACACTGAGAATTTGCTGTTCCCTCCCCATTTTTTCATCATGGAATGGGTCAGGCTGGGAGGACCCCATGGGGTCACTGGAGCCACTCCCTGCTCCAGCAGGGCACCCCAGAGCTCAGGGCACAGCAGAGTGTCCATGTGGCCCTGGAATGTCCCAGGGAGGAGACTCCCTGTGAACAAAAAACCAAACCAAACCAAAACTGAAACCAAAACCTGAACAAACCAAACCCCAAAAAAGCCCCCCAAAAAACAACCAAACAGCAACAACAACAACAACAAAAAACCAAACCCCCCAACCCCCCCAAAGAAACCACAAACAAAGAAACAAAACCTCCCAACATTAAAAAAAAAATCCCAACCAAACCAAAAACCCCAAAACAACAACAAAAACCAAACTAAAACCCTAAAAGCCCTTTCTGGGCTCCATCCAGGGCGTGGGCACTGCCCAAGGAAGAAGTTTTTCCTCATCTCCAGGGGCAGTTCCTGGGCTCAGTCTCTGCCTGTTCCCCTGGTGCCACTGCCGGGCCCCGGAGCAGAGCCTGGCCCTGCTCTGCCCCTCCCTGCACACAGGGACAAACAAAGTCCCCTCAATGTCCCCTCAATGTCCCCTCTCACGCCCCTCATTTCTGATAATTCTCTGCAATCAGCTATTTTCCTAAATAAATCCAACCCCGCCTCCCGACAGAATTCCCATCTGGGATTTCACCGGACCAGCAGCGCTTAGGTGAAGCTCTAACGGGCAGAGCTTCACAGTTCTGGCCACGGGGACGCCACCAGCTCTGTCCCAGATAAATTGGTGTCAGCACACCTTTGATGGATTATTATGGGCTGCAGACACAGGAAAAGCCACATCAGAGATCTCCAAAGTGCCGTTAACCAACAAAACGACCCCGAGATCAAAATCCAGCCCAGCACGCCCCACTGATGTGGCACCCATTAAAGGAAAGAAACTTCTAATTAAGGGCAGAGGATGGGCACTGATGGAGCTGATCCTGCACTGATCCTGCAGCAGCAATGAGCCAAGAAATCCTTAATTTTCCTGGGTTTCAGCACCGTCATTTCAGTGGGACATTGGCACATCTTGGAGTGTCCCAAGCAGATAAAGGGATGCGAGCTCAGCCTTAATTCCTGCTAAACCCTGGCCTTGGAATGATGTTCCCGGGAGAAAAGAAGGATGCTGGGCTTGGAAAGCAGCAGGATCCTTTTGATGTCCTCCAAAGGCACCCCACGGCGGGGAGGGTCTATTAGGATTGACGTATTAGGGCCGTTATGGGGCCGGAGCAGCTTGGGTTTGGGCTTAATGAGACCTTTTAAATGAAAAGAACTGCTCAGATTCCCATTTTCTGTCACGGAGGGTGGAAAGAGCCCTGTGAATCATCATTTCAGGGCTGCAGAAGAGGATTTCATCCGTCCCCAGATGCAGTTTTAGGGCACTCCAGCGTGAGGAAACGCTGCTATTTTTATTTACACTTTAAAATAATAGCGGGGCCTCGGGGAACTGCGCCATTTTTCACCAATGCAACGTTTGCAACTCTTTGCAAATTTGTGAGGCCCCCACAAATCAATTTTGTGCAGATCCTCAGAGGGAGGCACAAAAAGAGCCCCATTTCCTCCCCCTTTTTCCCCACATATTTGGGATTTCAGGACGTGTCCTCCCCTCACTCTGGGGTCATGTTTTGGGGCCAGGAGGTTTATAGGGTCATGGAGTATTGTTGTGATTTCGGTTTGGAATCCCTGTTCTTTATATGGACTGCTGGGAATGGCACAGATCAGCCCTCCTGATCCCTCTTTGGGGAAACTTTCATTTATGAAAAATAAACTATTATTTTTTTTGAAATTTATTTAATTAAAATTTTTCTTTAGTTTTATTTTTTAATTTAAATTTTTAAATTTTTATTTCTATTATATTTTTTATTTTTATTTTTATTTTTTATTTTTGTGAGTTTTTAAAAAAATTATTTTTCTTTTATTTATTTTTTTCAATCTGATTTCTAGTTGCTCTCCTGGAATCACAGCAAACACATAAATGACACACATGACATCATTTCTCACCATATCTGATCTGCTGTAAATTAAAATAGTCACTAAACAATAATTCCAGCACCATGGATTCGACAGGAACACCTGAGGAGCAAAGACATTTGGGTCCCTGTGTCATTCATAGATGTGAAAGTGAAATAAAAAACAGAATTTTGCATAATAAAATAACCCCCCTAACATTTTTAGGGCACTGTTTATTTTTCCAAAAAATGGAAATGCGTAACAAAATATAGATTTTTAATAGACATTAATTTAGGTGGGAAATTAATGGAGCCGGAACTAAAATCATGGAATTCTGGAATGGTTTGGGTTGGAAGGGACCTTAAAGCTCATCTGATTCCAATCCCCAGGGACACCTCCCACTGTCCCACGGGGCTCCAACCTGGCCTTGAACATTCCAGGGATTCAGGAGCATCCAAAGCTTCTTTGGGATACCTGAGCCAAGGACGCAGCATCTTCTGGGTCAAGAATTAGAGGAGAATCTGTCCCCAGAATGATGGATGATGGATGGATGGATGATGGATGGATGGATGGATGGATGGATGGATGGATGGATGGATGATGGATGGATGTATGATGGATGGATGATGGATAGATGATGGATGGATGATGGATGATGGATGGAGGGATGGATGGATGATGGATGATGGATGGATGGATGGATGGATGGATGGATGGATGGATGGATGATGGATAGATGATGGATGGATGGATGATGGATGGATGGATGGATGGATGATGGATGGATGATGGATGATGGATGGATGGATGATGGATGATGGATAGATGGATGATGGATGGATGATGGATGGATGGATGATGGATGATGGATGGATGATGGATGGATGATGGATGGATGGATGATGGATGGATGGGTGGATGATGGATGGATGATGGATGGATGATGGATGGATGGATGGATGATGGATGGATGATGGATGGATGATGGATGGATGGATGGATGATGGATGATGGATGGATGGATGGATGATGGATGGATGATGGATGGATGGATGGATGATGGATGATGGATAGATGATGGATGATGGATGATGGATGGATGATGGATGGATGATGGATGATGGATGGATGATGGATGGATGGATGGATGATGGATGATGGATAGATGATGGATGATGGATGATGGATGGATGATGGATGGATGATGGATGATGGATGGATGATGGATGGATGATGGATGGATGGATGATGGATGATGGATAGATGATGGATGATGGATGGGTGGATGATGGATGATGGATGGATGATGGATGGATGGAGGGATGATGGCTGGAGGGATGGAGGGATGATGGATGATGGATGGATGGAGGGATGATGGATGGATGATGGATGGATGGATGGATGGATGATGGATGGATGATGGATGATGGATGGGTGGATGATGGATGATGGATGGATGATGGATGGATGGAGGGATGATGGATGGATGATGGATGGATGGATGGATGGATGGATGGATGGATGATGGATGGAGGGATGGAGGGATGGGTCCATGAATGGATGGATCCATGGATGGATGGAAGGTCAATTTGCTGCAGGATGAGATCCAAAGTGCTGCAGCTCCTGGGTGTGTGCCTTGCTCAGCCTCCCCTGATCCAAGGAATAATAAAAATATCTGTTCTTGGAAATAAATATTGCCTTGGAAAATAAAAATACCCATTCATCCTGAAGAGCTGGAAGAGATTTCTCTGCAGCAGTGCTGGTGGGAATGGGGCATTCCCAGGGCTGCATTCCAGGAGCTCTGCACAGGTGCTCTGGCATGGTGGGAGAGAGGACAATTCCAGGTGAAATTCTGGTCCCACCCATCTCCACCCTGGAATTGTCCAGCAGCCAGGATTTGTGGGATCTGAATGTACCAGCACCAGCCTTTCCCAATGCATGGATTAAGTGTTCCTGTCTCCAGGAGGAGGAAGCACAGCCCGGGGCTCCCCCGGGCACAGGAGGATCAGTGCAATTCCTGAGGATTTGCGTGGGCAGAGCTGCCCTGGGCTCTGAGACAGCTTTGGCAGCGATTCCTCTCTGTGGGGAGGTTCCATCCTCAGTCCCACATCCTGGGCCATCCCCGATTTCCCCACAGGGAATGGGGTTTGCTGCATGCTGGATGTCCCCTGGGATTTCGGGACAATGGTGAGGATGGATTTGGCTGCAGAAATGAACCTGCAGAAGATTTTGGCTACAGAAGTGAAAAGAAGGAAAGTGAAGATGAAGCTGGAGCACTCAGCTGGGATTTTGTCCCTTTGTAGAGTTCTGGGATAATTGGGGTCCTGTTTGGGTGGAAATGAGGAACCTGAACCATTTGGAAACTGGACTAATATTTCAGAAATTATTATGTGATAAAATCAATTAATGGCATTATAAAACTGAATATTGGGTGCTATAATTTACCAAGTTTCCTAAAATCCATGTGTTTTCCCACCTCAGCCAGATGTATGGACATTTGAGCACAGATGAGCTGCTCTGGGATTTTTACTTCAGCGGAAACTGGAGAGGGCTGAGAACTTTCATGGAAGAAGCCACAGGGAATTTCCCCACTTGGGATGTGACAAAAAAAGTGGAGAATCCCTGGGCTGGAATCAGGCAGGGCCAGAGAAAGTGCAGGAGGTAAAAATGAGCTGGATTTGGGTGCTGGGCACTGGAACAGCTCCCAGGGAATGGGCACGGCCCCGCGGCTGCCAGAGCCCCAGACAGTGCTCCCAGTGTGATTGTTGGGGTGTCTGGGCAGCATCAGGAGCTGGGATTGATGATCCTTGGGGATATTCTGTGATGCTCTGAGCAATTCCCTCACTGCTGTCCCCACAGCTCCTGCCGCAGCAAAGAGGTGGCACCAGCCTGGCCAAGGGCTGCTAAACCCACAGATGGGGCAGAAAACATTCCCAGCAGTGTGGAATTTCCCTGTTTTCCCTGCATCCGGGCCCCAGAGCTCTTTCCCTCAAGGATTTTCAGCTGCGTTCAGCCTTGGAGGGAGCTTTCCTCAGGGGAGCAGGAGAGCACAGGCCTCCCAAAATTCCCGTGGCAGAGAAGAATGGGGTTATCCTCAAATATTCCCACGAGTGAGGTTATCCTCAGCCCAGCCAGCCCCAAATCCCTGCACAGCCCAGGACAGAGCTCTGCATGGGGACAGGGGTGCCGGACAGCCCAGGAGTGCCAGGACAAGCCCAGGACAGAGCTCTGCACGGGGACAGGAGTGACAGGACATCCAGGAATGCCAGGACAGCCCAGGAGAGAGCCCTGAATGAGGACAGGAGTGACAGGACATTCAGGAATGCCAGGACAGCCCAGGACAGAGCCCTGCACCAGGACAGGGGTGCCAGGACAGCCCAGGAGCACCGGGCACTGCGGGGCATATCCCTGCCATAGGGGGTTGCCCCCTTCCTCCAGAGATTTTCTCCACACCCGCCAGGGCAGGGGGAGCCTCTCCCTGCTGGGCCCATTGGGGTTCCAGCGCTGTCACAGATTTCTGCCCAATTTATGGGTTTGGGGTTTTGCCCTGTGTGCTGCTGAGCAGATCTTATCCCTGCCAGCAGCTCCATAAAGCGTTGTAAGGTTCTGTGGATCCCATAAACCCGGCAAGGGCTGCTCCTGGGAATCTTGGCACAGCCCTCGGAGCACAGAGAGCTCGAGCTGTGCAAACCCCAAACACAAACTGATGAAATCCGGCTGCAGCCCAGAGCAAAATCCTATTCCAGCTGCAGTGCTGAGCACAAGAATGAGGCAACCCTGCCCTCGTGACTCCTGTCCCAGCTGCTTCCAGAAGTGTTTTCCCTTCCCTGTCCATGAAATTCCAACGCCTCTGTAGAACACAGCAGCTTTCCTTTGATTTTCATTATTATTAATAAGGCTTTTTGCAGCAATTTTTTGGAGCCACTGCTGCAAGTGATGTTGCCAAAAGTGATGCCTGATTCCTCTTCCTGAGGATATTCGCTCTGCTCAGGTGATTGCCCACCTGCAGAACTGGGCTCCAACACCAACAGCACCTGGAGCTGTTGGGGAGAGCGCAGAGGAACCCACGGAGCTGCTGCAGGGCTGGAGCCCCTCTGGAGCCAGGCTGGGAGAGCTGGGGGTGCTCCCCTGCAGAGGAGAAGGCTCCAGGGAGAGCTCAGAGCCCTTGCAGGGCCTGAAGGGGCTCCAGGAGAGCTGCAGAGGGACTGGGGACAAGGCCTGCAGGGACAGCACACAGGGAATGGCTCCCAGTGCCAGAGGGCAGGGCTGGATGGGATCTTGGCAATGAGGAATTGTTCCCTGGCAGGGTGGGCAGGGGCTGGGCTGGAATTGCCAGAGCAGCTGGGGCTGCCCCTGCATCCCTGGCAGTGCCCAAGGCCAGGCTGGACACTGGGGCTGGGAGCACCTGGCACAGGGGGAGGTGTCCCTGGGGGTGGCACTGGATGGGATTTAGGATCCCTCCCATCCCAAGCCATTCCATGGGTGTTTTACTAGGAAAGGCCCCTCTGCTTATTCCATCCCCCAAGAGCTTTTTCACTGATGCTGAGCTATCCCTGCATCCACTTCCTGACAATAAACAGGGAATTTCTCACTTTTCTGTTCCCATTCAGTCTCCAGAAGTTCCTGGAGCACTTGCAGAGCCACCACAAATTTATGGGGCAGCTTCACATCGTAAAACCCGTCCGGAATCTTCATCTTTGAACAGCTTTCAGACCACAGGAATTTGAAATCTCGCTGTGCTGGAGGCTCAGGCAGCTATCAGGGCTCTTTTTTTCTTTCCCCCCCTTTTTAAAAGCTTATTTGGACTTTGAGACATTTTTTTGCCAATTTAAATAGGGAGTTGAAGATAAAATTCCAGCCCAAATATGCTCTGTCTCTCCCTTCCCCAAAATAGGTTGGTTATTCCAAGGGAAAATGCTCCGTGTTAAAGGAGAGGGGCTGGGGAGGGAAATGCTTTTTCCCCGTCCCAGACTAAACACTGGAATTAAGTGAGGTTATTCCTACAAAAATTCCGGTAAAAGATTAATGTGGAGTGAGGAGGGAATCTCCCAGAGGGTGAAGCACAACCAGGATTTCACACAGTGAGGGAAGAGCGTGTTGGAATCGTTCCTTTGGGGGGAATATCTTCGCTTTGGAGGGTTTGCCAGGGATATTTTTATCAAATTATTAGCAGGAATTTGATCACTTTGGGACAAACATGTTATAGCCATGGACTGAGGTTCTGAGGTCTTTTCCTCCCCCCTGATTTTAATTCAGATAAGAGGAATTGAGGAAACTCTGGAAGATGGAAGAACTTGGAGAAAAGCGTTAGATAGGGAAGAGGACAAGCTCTGCTCCTGCCCCTGCCCCTTCTGCTTCAGAGCTTTGAAGATGCAATGCTGCCAAGAAACTGATGGAAACAGGATTGTAACCCAGCCCTGGAGATGGGAAACTCCATTCATACCTGGATGTCCCGGGACCCTTCGGATTGTTGGGATTTGAGGTGGCCAGGAAAGGCTGGTGGTGCCAGGGCAAAGCTTTTGTTGCTTCCTCCTCCATGGGGGAGCTCTGTGCCCTTCCTGCCTCTCTCCAGGTGTGAGCTGAGAGTTCAGGAGGAAAATGTGCGCGGGCATTCCACAACCCCTTTCCCAAGAAAACAAATCTTTCCCTGGGCTGGGATAATTTGGTGTCCTGGGTTCTAAGATGTGTGTCTGTTCTACCCCCACCTGTCAGAGCTGGGGCAGTTCTCTGCTGCTCACGGGGCAGTTTTCTTTCTCTCTGCCACAGCCAATCCTCCCTGCAGGAGATCTCTGCTGCTCATGGCCACTGAGTGTCCCTGCAGGGCTGATCCAATTCCATCATCCCATGGGGAGATGCTGCGCCCAGGGCAGGAGCCAAGCATTCCTCCCTGGATCCAATCTGAGCCTGGCAGCAGCACAGCAGCCTTTGCCCCCTGCATTCCCAGAGGAGCAGCTTTCTGCTGCCCTGCATTGCCAGAGCAAGAGCAGGCCCATCTCCAGCAGCCCTGGAGCTGCAGAGGAAAACTCCAGCCTTGTGCAGGATCCCTGCTCCAGCAGAAGCACAGCTGGCACTGCAGGAGGGCTGAGCCACCATGGAATGGCACTGCTGCCACCAGCCTGAGCCACAGCGTGCCAGGGCCTGCTCTGACTCTGGCAGGGCTTTGTTTGTACTGTTGCATTTGTACTTTTAATTTCCCTAGTACAGAACTGTTATTCCTGCTCCTATAAATTGCCTGAGAGCTTTTTAATTTCAAAATTATAATAACTCAGAGGGAGGGGGTTTGCATTTTCCATTTCAGGGGAGGCTCCTGCCTTCTCTAACAAACGCCTGTCTGTTCAATCCAAGACAGTTGGGAAGCACTTCCAAGGGTTCTGTGCTAGGGCATGTCCCATGGAGCAGAGGTGCAGCAGAGCTTTGGGCTGAAGTGCTGGAAAAAAATGGATAGAAAGTTGCTTTCTCTGGATTTCCTGCTGTGGGGCTGTTGGTGAAGGTACTTTGGGATAATTTCGGCTGTCTAATTTTGGGAGTTCAGGGAAGTGTTTTCTGCCAGCCAAATCCCTGTAATAACCAGAATTTCTCCCTGAGAAATGCTCTGATAAACAAGGTAGGAGGAGGTGCAGCAGAGCTTTAAATGATGTTTGTTTTGCCAAACACACCCTTTCTCTTCCTCAAAAGAAGGGGAAAAAGGAAATAATATATTTAGATTGTGGTGCAGATGCTTTTCATGAGGGTGCAAGGGGAAGAAAACATAAACTTGACTCTGATTCAGATTTTAAGTCTTGTGAAAAGAAAGAGAAAATAAGAGGGAGGTTTTCGAGCAGTATAAACAAAACTGAAACTATTCTGCTTCCTGTTGTGTTAAAGACTCCTTGACAGCTGATGGAGTGTTAAATACTTCTAATAATCTGTCTTGATATATTAATTGTTCTCTTTTAATTTTAGTTTTTAATCTTAAATCTCACAGAACTCTGCCCGGGTAATTAACTCTGGATATTCCCTCAAATGCAAACATCAGAGGAAAAAATGAGAAGTTATTTCTGTATGAAATGCTAAAGTTAATCAAGCTTTGGACTTTTACCCGTTTTGACTCATGTCTGTCCTAAGATGTGACTTTAATTATTCATTAACACTTTCTAATTGCATTTATTGCCTCCTGCTTGTTAAAACTGCTGTGAAAATGGAACTGTCATGGAATTGTTGAAAGCTGGATCCTGGGAACTCCCTGTGCTGCTTCATCCTGGTAATCCCATTTCAGAGCGGATTCTGACTGGCTGTGAGGACGGGATTCCTCTGCCTGTTTAGGGCTGGGATTCTCACACGTAGGAACTCAGCCGGGCCCTTCTTGGGGTGCTGGACTCTGCTGTGGTGTTTGCTCTCCTTCCTTGTCATCCTTTTCGGCTTGTTTGACCCCAAAAAAGGTCCAAGACTTTTTTTTTTTTTTTGCCAAAAGCAGAGGAGGAAACTTTGAATATCCCTGTCCAAAGTTAAACATGGACCTCAAGGAGCTGCTGAAGGTTCTCAGGCCTGAGGAAGGTCCTGGAGGAAAGAGGCTCCAACCTGTCCATGGACACAGCAGGATGAATTTAGGGACATGGCAGGTGGCTTTGTGACAGAAGGACAGCTGGAACTGGTGACCTCAGAGGTCTTTTCCAACCTGAATGGTTCCATGATTCCGTGATTCCAGGATTCTGTGATTCCAGGATTCCGTGACTCCATGATTCTAAGATTCTGTGATTCCAGGGTTCCATGGTTCCGTGACTCCATGATTCCATGATTCCCTGATTCCATGATTCCATGATTCCATGATTCCGTGACTCCAGGGTTCCATGGTTCCATGATTCCAGGATTCCAGGATTCCATAATTCCAGCACTCCATGATTCCAGGGTTCCAGGGTTCCATGATTCCATGGTTCCATGGTTCCAGGATTCCATGGTTCCAGGATTGCATGGTTCCATGGTTCCATGGTTCCATGATTCTATGGTGCCACAATTCCATGGTTCCAGGATTCCATGATTCCATGATTCTATGGTTCCAGGATTCCAGGGTTCCATGGTTCCATGATTCTGTGGTTCCAGGATTCCATGGTTCCAGGATTCCATGATTCCATGGTTCCAGGATTCCATGGTTCCATGATTCCAGGATTCCATGATTCCATGGTTCCATGGTTCCAAGCCTGGGCTGTGCAGTTGATGTCAGTGGTGTGAGAGGGACAGGTGTGACGTTGGCATCTCCTCCCTGCTGGGGGGTCCCTGGGTGTGGGGTCACCCCCCGCAGTGGGGACATCGCAGCTGCTGGGCCGTGTCTGTCCCCAGGGGTGGGGCTGAGCTGCTCAGCTGGGTGGACAAATTCCGGGCTGGGCTGGGCTCAGCCAGGGCTGGGCGTTTCCTTTGCTGTGCTTTGGCCATTTTCGCTCTCTTTGGTGAGAGAAAACCCCTGGAAATGTTCAAATCCAGGCTGAAGGCAGCTTGGAGCATCCCGGGAGAGAGGGAGGTGTCCCTGCCCGTGGCAGAGGTGGCACTGGGTGGGCTCTGAGGCCCCTTTCCACCCAACCCATTCCGGGATTCTATAGCTGACATTGGCAAGGTCACAGGATGACAGACAGAGCTGAGTTGGGAGAGACCCCAAGGATCACCCAGTCCAGCCCTGTCCCTGCCCAGACCCCCCAACAACCCCACCCTGGGCATCCCTGCAGCTCTGGCAGCCTCGGGGCCGTGCCCATTCCCTGGGGAGCCTGGGCAGTGCCAGCACCCTCTGGGGGAAGAACCTTGCCCTGCTCTCCAGCCTGAGCTGCCCTGGCCCAGCTCCAGCCGTGCCCTGGCTGCTGTGCCCGCTCAGTCCCTGCCCCTGCTCTTCCCCTCAAAAACTTGTGACTCTGACTCTGACGAGTCTCCCCTTAACCTCCTCTGCTCCAGCTGAACATTCCAAGCATCCTCAGCCTCTCCTCACTCACCTTCTCCTCCAGACCCTTCCCCATCCTCATGTCCTCCTTTGGACGCCGCCCCATCCCAAATCCCTGTCAAGACAAGAAATGATAATGGCTGTTCCTGGCCTCTCACATAACCAAAAATAGCTGTTAAAAATAAATTTCCTTCTCCCCATTGAGCTTTGTCCCAAAAATCCCTCTTTCCTGTGCTCTGTGATCAGATCAGAGCCACTTTCCAACGCCATTGCTCCTGATCTTTGCTTTGTACTCCAGTCTGATTAAACACAACCCCAGCTCATCTCCTGTAAAGTTAAACCAGGTGACATCTGTGGGTTCCTCCTGGTTTTCCCCTCTATCCCATCCTCCTCCGAGGGATTCCAGAGCCTGGCTGGAGCTTGCTTTGTCCCATTTAAGCTGGGAAGCTTAAATGATAAATGACTGAATTTTATCTTTGCAAAATTGTTCTCCTCCTTAAACACACAAAGGTATTTGCCCCCAGGCCCCCAGGCCCTGCTGAGGGATAAATTCCAAGGAATAAATGTTTCCCAAGTGCTGGGCTTCTGTTTTTCCTGTTGGGATGTAAACCAAAATCAGGACTTTCACTAAACAATCTGTTCATTTTAAAGACCGCTTGGTTCTTTTCTCAAAAGTGTCATTTCAGAGGGAATTTTTGAAGTGGCTGATTCCTTATTTGCCAATATTCCTGTGGGATGGATAGTCCTGGATACTGGAGTGTGGCACTGCCATGGGGCAGCAGGAACTCTGAGCTGAATTCCAGTCTCTGAAGAATTCCAGTCCTTACCAGGGAACAACAGCAAAGAAAATGGGGAATATTTTCCTGACCGGGCCACTTTACTCTGGTGAGATTTCAACCCCTGCCTGCTGTGATGACTTTTAGTCTCTGGACCTGTTGAGTCTGGATACCCTGGAGCTGAAATGTTCCTCAGCTCTCTCCTAGGAGGGACTTTTGGATTTGCTGTGAATTTTTGACTCTGCTCTCTGGCTGGGAGGGCTCTGCTTCACTTTCTGCAGACACAGCTCGGCAGGGGAGGCGCTGCTGCTGAGCTTCCCCCAAATTTCCCATCCCAGAGAAGGATCTAGATTTATCCAGATTTATCTGAATTTATTTATCTGAATTTATCTGGATTTATCCAGCACCCCCTGGAATTCCTGAGGGAAAGCACAGCAGCAGCCCCAGAGTTCATTAGAACTCATTTTTGGGACATTAACTGAAAAATGGAAATCCCAGGGCCTGTTCCCACTCTTTGTGGAGCTCACTTTGTTCACCTCATCCCCAATAAAACACAAAATTCCTAATGTTGGCCCAGCTCAGGTGTTTTCCTCTAAATCCATTTAGAGGCAAACCAGATGAGCAGAAATCAATGATTTCCCTCAAGGAATTCGAAAGGACCAATTCCATGAATTTTCAGGGCCTTGTGCTGAGATGGAGAGGCCACCCCAGGGCCACCAGGTCTAGCCAGGGAAGGGCAAGTTAAATTCTCGCTGCTCCTGCATTAATCAGGGTTTGGCAAGGGCTGCTCCCGACAAAAATGCTTCCCTGTGGCTCAAGCGTGGGCAGAACTCGCTGGGAGCCCCAGGCTGGCAGGGTGAAATCAGGATTTTTGCTGTGGGCAGGAGGAATTTTTTGCAGCTGGTTGTGAAATTCTTGGGCCAAGCCTGAGCAGCTCCAGCCTGGAGGAGAGAGTGGCGAGGGGTAAGTGCAAATTCCAGCAGCTGGCTCAGCTGCCCTTCTCCCTTGCCAGGTTGGGGCAATTATATCTGATTATAAACAGCCTTTTCCTGAGCAGGAGCAGCACTCAGCTCCAGGGGAAAAAGGAATTAAAAATGGTTTGGGGCGAGTTTGCCCTGCTTCTGGAAGAGAAGGGCTCCCAAGTGTTGCAGGAGTGGGCAGGAGGTGACAGCAGAGCAGATGCCCGAGGTGTCACAGGGAGCTGTGCTCAGTTCTCACCATTCTGCTCCTCCTGGAGCTAAACATATCCCTTACCTCAGATGCCCTTTGCAGGAGGCTGCATCATTTGCATTTTGATGCTCTGGCATTTTCAAAACCACCGAGACATCAGAATTTTTATCGCCTTCAACAACTGCGTTGCCACGGGCAACGCTCGGAATCTGTTCCTGAGCGTCGAGCCCGGCTTGCAGCAGAGGGCGGTGTTACAGTGGGAAAAATGCATATTTATGGAAAAATTATAGAAAAATCTCGCTTGTACCTTGGGCAAAATTCGGGGTCTCAGTCTCTTGTGGCCACGGGAACGGTACCAATCCACTCTGTTTGCAAATTCCTTTGTGTGCTGCTCGTGTGTTTGAGTTTTATGGGATAATCCCTGTCCCAAAGGATTTGGGATTTAAAAACCTTCCTCCTCAGGAATTCCTTTTCCAACTGTCCTGCTCGATCCCACCCTCCCTGGCCCCGGTTCCAGGGATGCTGCTCTGCTCTGAGAGGAAAACTCCCCAAAGAAACCCTGTTAAATATTTGCTGTGGTTGCTTCGATGGGAAAAGTGAAACACGGAGAGTCCTGACTTCATTTCCTGGGATGAACTTTCCCAGCGTGGGTCATCTGTGCTCTGATGGTTTCCTGTCAGCACAGACTGAAAAGGGATTGAATTTTTGGTATCCTTTTGAACTTTTACAAGTGAGAACAAGACAATTGTGCTGCCTTGGGGGAATCCCTGAGTCCTGCTCTGGCTCTTGCCAACCTTTGGGGAAACCTGGACATTTTTATGTCTTTGATTTTATTCCCATCACCTCTGTAAGGATGGGGCTGATTCCTCCTGATGTTGAAGGAAATTTTGTGGAGGGAAGGGGGGTGATGGCCATGGAGGCACTGCTGGATATTTCCCCATTGTCTCTCCCTTCTCCCTGGGAAGGGAGGCAGAAGCCAGACTTAAATTTGATGTTTCTGCTTTGAACAGGAAACTCTGACAAATCAGACAAGAAAATAACACGTTGCAAGAAATAGTGCAGCCACTGGTGGGCTGCTGCTGTCCCTATTTAACTTCTTAGCACTTTTCTCTCTTTTTTGTTTTTTTTTTCTTTATTTTTCTTTTTGGCTGGGCTTTGTAAGAGGAAAAAAAAAAATCTTGCCTTTTCCAGAGGAAAAGCAGCAGGGGAGAGCAGCCCAGGGCTCGGCGCAAAGCTCTCCTTGTCCCACAGCCACTTCAGGCTGTGTTTTAGGGAGAATTAATTACACAAAATCTCTTAATAAGAGAAAAAGGCTCAGCCTCCTGCACCTGATGTGGAGCTCTCAGGCTGTTTCAGCTGGGGGCTGATGTGGGGGAGCTCATCTGGGTTTTGTAGCATCATTTCAGCACCAACCCTGCCCCTGCCCCAAACCCAGGGATGAGGCCCTCAGAGAGCATCCCGAGGTGCTGCCTTGGGACTTTTCTGGAGGAAAGCCAGCAGGAGAGAGCAGCCCTGCAGCCCAAGGCTCGGTGCAAACCTTCCCTTGTCCCACAGCCACTTCAGGCAGGGTTTTATGAACACTTAATGACATCAAATCTCTTAACAAGAGCAAGGGCTCAGCCTGATGTGCTGCTTTCAGCCTCCTGCACCTGATGCAGAGCTCTCAGGCTGTTTCAGCTGGGGGCTGATGTGGGGGAGCTCATTTGGCTTCTGTAGCACCACTTCAGCACCAACCCTGCCCTGCCCCTGTCCCTGTCCCAAACCCAAACCCAGGAATGGGCCCTCAGAGAGCACCCAGAGGTTCTACCTTGGGACTTTTCCAACCCTAACCCTTTTCTAGCCCTAACCCACTTCAGGCTGTGTTTTAGGGAGAATTAATGACACAAAATCTCTTAATAAGAGCAAAGGCTCAGCCTGATGTGCTGCTTTCAGCCTCCTGCACCTGATGCAGAGCTCTCAGGCTGGGTTTCAGCTGGGCACTGATGTGGGAGAGCTCTTTTGGCTTCTGTAGCATCATTTCAGCACCACCCTGCCCCTGTCCCTGTCTCTGTCCCTGTTCCTGTCCCTATCCCTGTCCCTTTCCATGTCCCTGTCCCTATCCCTGTTCCTGTCCCTATCCCTGTTCCTGTCCCTGTCCCTGCCCCGTCCCTGTCCCTGTCTCTATCCCTTTCCCTGTCCCTGTCCCTGCCCCGTCCCTGTCCCTGTCCTTGTCCCTGTCCCTGTCCCTGTCCCTGTCCCTGTCCCTGCCCTGTCCCTATCCCTATCCCTGTCCCTGTCCCTGCCCCTGCCCCTGTCCCTGTCCCTGTCCCATCCCTGTCCCATCCCTGTCCCTGTCCCTGTCCCCTGCCCCGTCCCTGTCCCCTCTCCCTGTCCCTATCCCTATCCCCATCCCTGTCCCTGTCCCCTCTCCCTGTCCCTGTCCCTCTCCCTGTCCCTATCCCTGTCCCTGTCCCTCTCCCTGTCCCTATCCCTGTCCCTGTCCCCGTCCCATCCCTGTCCCTGTCCCTGTCTCTATCCCTTTCCCTGTCCCTGTCCCTGTCCTTGTCCCTGTCCCTATCCCCATCCCTGTCCCTATCCCTGTCCCTGTCCCTATCCCCATCCCTGTCCCCATCCCTGTCCCTGTCTCTATCCCTGTCCCTCTCCCTGTCCCTGTCCCCTGTCCCTGTTCCAAGCGCAGGGCCGGGTCCCTCTGCGAGTCCCCGGGTGCTGCCCCGGCGCTGCGTGCAGCCAGTTCAGGGTTTCGTGTCACTGCCCCGGCCAGGGCAGCTCAGCGGCGGGTTTGCTGAGTGAACACCCGGCATAACCTCAGTAAGCGCTCCTGGTTCGGTGGCGTTTGGGGTTTAAATAAACTGCCCTGCTTTCAATAACACACCCCGGCGGGGTGGGGAGAAGCACCAGGAAAACCAAACCCTCCCCAGGATAAGGAGGGGGGAAAACACCAGGGGCAAAATGGAATAAAAGCAGGAATTAAAGCCCTGAATGGCCCAAAAACTAAAAACATTAGAGCAGCGGGTCTATTTGCAGAACCCAATCCTCCACTTTTAAGCACTTTTCCCAAATAACACACAAATAACACACAAACAACATTGACATTTATATATCTCAATATATTTTTATATATTTATATATGATATATGTAATGTATTTACCTATATTATATTTGTTATATTCATCTATTATATAAAAAATATATAACATTCATATATTTTATCTATTTTTATATTACATATATGTATTTCAATACATTTATGTATTTTATAAATTATATATTATATATGCATATATTTAATACATTGATATACACTATACACATTATACATTATAATATATATATGTAGAATATAAAATGTAAAATATACATAATGTATATCATATATATTATACATTATATATTAATTGATTAGATAAAATATGTAATATTGATATGTTTTGTATATTTTATATAGTATATATTTATATTTTAATAAAGTTATATATATTATATATATAATTTTATATATCACATATTTATATATTTTATATCTATTGATCTATTTTTTATATTGATCTATTTTTTATATACTGATATATTTAATACGTATTGACACATTTTGTACATCCAGCTCTGATCTGCTGTCAGCTCTTGGTCCTGGGGCACCAAGGGATGCCCTGCAGAAGCAGTGACACTTTGTGGTCCTTTGCAGACCCTTTTAAATGCTTTTAAATGAGGAAGTGTTAATTAATATTGGATTTCTCTTCTTCTGGCCATGCAGGCTCCCACTAAAATCCTCACAGACCTCTCCTCTCCTCTCCTCTCCTCTCCTCTCCTCTCCTCTCCTCTCCTCTCCTCTCCTCTCCTCTCCTCTCCTCTCCTCTCCTCTCCTCTCCTCTCCTCTCCTCTCCTCTCCTCTCCTCTCCTCTCCTCTCCTCTCCTCTCCTCTCCTCTCCTCTCCTCTCCTCTCCTCTCCTCTCCTCTCCTCTCCTCTCCTCTCCTCTCCTCTCCCATGATCTTGACAAATCCCGAGGGATTCCAGAGGGATTTCAGCCCTTCCAGCCTGGCCGCCACCCCTCCATCCCAGCCCCAGCAGCGCCAGCTGGGATCTCCCACCAGCAGCACTAAAATCCACATTTTCCCAAGAGTCAGAGTTGATTTGAAAGAGGTTTTCTCGCAGATTTTGTGGGGTCAAGCCCCTGTGTGGGTGAGCAGGTGGAGGAATGCATTAACTCATCCCCTGGAAGCCGAGCTGTCAGCATTGATCCGAGCAGGCAGATCATGGAAATGTTGTTTTTTTCCTCCGTTTTAAATCTCTCATCTCTCAGATCAACACAAAACTTGCAAATCTCCTGGCACCGGAGCAGACGGAGGGGGGAGGAATTCGAGTTAAAAAGGCAATTTTCCCACCATCCAATTCCCAGCACTCTGTGTTTAAATGCTGGATTTGCTTAGAGTCACACAAAGAAACAGCTAAAACCACCCCAAATAAATAACAATAATTGCCAAACCCTCCAGGTTTTGCAGTTTACTCAACAGATGCTCCAGGTAACTCAATCTAGTGGCTCCAAAGGGTGGAAGGGATTAATGCAGCTGCAGATTTAGCACAGTGGGGCCACCATAAAAACCCAATTTCTGCTCATGGATATTCTAATCAGGACCTTTTTCCCCAATAATTCAGCCACTTCACTGTTCCTACCATTATTTATTAATGGGGCAGCAGGAAAACTGTTCTTTGATTCAGCCAGCAAGGAAATGGTGCAAGGAGGAATAAATCACTCAGGATTTGCTCAACCCTTTCGCTGTTTCTATAAAACTGCCAATAAAGCCTCACTTTAAGGTTTTTTCCTAAGATTTGAGGGGACTTTCCTGGGCTCAACTTTCAGCCATAAGTTCCTCCCTTCCTCTGCTCCAGTGAGAGGATCACTCTAAAACCTCAATGATATCAAAAAAACACCCCAAAAAGTCAAATTTCCTGCACAACATTTTTTGAGCTGTTCAAATTAGACCTGGCTTTAATTCATTTGTATTTGCACAGAGCTGGGATTGCCTCACATTTAGAATCTAATTTATTGTAGATTATATTGATTATATTGTACAGGGCCAAAGAGACCTGGTGGGGTTTGCAACTTGTAAAGTCCCTTTCCAGGGTTCTCCTGTGGAATCTGGGGCAGCTGAAAGAAACACACACACAAAAAATTGTCAAAATTCACTGCTGGGACTGTCACAAAAGGTGAAAGTTTCCACCCATGACCTGGGGCTGGCACAGCTTCACATCACCCAAAAATGAGGAGGTTTTGACCAAATTTTCTGGGTTTTACACTGAAATGATTTTGTGGGGAAGGGAAGGGAAGGGAAGGGAAGGGAAGGGAAGGGAAGGGAAGGGAAGGGAAGGGAAGGGAAGGGAAGGGAAGGGAAGGGAAGGGAAGGGAAGGGAAGGGAAGGGAGAGAGAAGATAAGTCCTTGAGGATTTTAGTGGGAGCCTGAATGGCCAGAAGAAGGGAAATCCAAATATTAATTAACACTTTCTCATTTAAAAGCATTCTGGGAAGAAAAGGCAATAAATGAAGATGATCAGCCAGGACCTGGTAGATCATTGTTTGTAGGGAAGGTCATCCTGAGGTCAACTCACAAAGACATCCCTATCCTGACCTTCAAGGGCTGGCCCATGGTGGGAAGGGCTGGAAAATGGGAATTCTGATCATTTCAGGTCTCCCAGACAGCAAAACCATCCCAAATCCTTTTTATTTTCCTGATCAGGAGCATCAGAGACCCTCAGGGACAGAAGCACTGCCAGGTGCCACCAGAACAGGCTGGCAGCTGGAGGCTCCTCTGTCATTTCAGAGCACAAGGGAGGAGAAAAAGCCACAAAAAACCCCCTCAAAGACAAAGGAAAACTCTCCCTGGGGACAGACACAGGGAGCATCCAGGAAAACATGGAATAAAGTCACACCCTGCACATGGGATGGTGAGGGGACATCAGGGAAAACCATCTCAGGCTTCAGATGGGACCTGGGCAAGGACAGGGTTCTGCTGTCCTCATGCTCCAGAACCTGACAAAAATATAGAAAGATATATAAAATATAGAAATATATATAAAATATTAAAATATATAAAACCTAGAAATATATACAAAATATAGAGTATATGGTATATAAATGTATAATAAGCATATAATATGTATAAAATACAGACATGTATAGTATATAAAATATAAATATAAACATAAATATATAAAACCATAAAGATGATATATACATTATATAAAAATAATTTACATATTATATATAAATATTTATATATTATATAAATATTATCTAAATATATACTATATAAAATATAGAAATATATATAATGAATAGATAAAATAGACTAAAAATAGATAAAAATATAGAAATAGATATAATATGAAATAAATATATAGCTATATATAAGATGGATATTCAATATATAAGATATAATATAAATAATATAATATAATATAATATAATATAATATAATATAATATAATATAATATGATGTAATATGATGTAATATGATGTAATGTAATGTAATGCAATGTAATGCAATGCAATGTAATATAATATAATATAATATAATATAATATAATATAATATAATATAATATAACTCCTTTGCAGCAGCAGTGATTTCAAGAATAGTAATTAGAAAGTCATAAATACCTACTCAAACATTATTCCATCTCCCCCAAAAGAGAATAAAATTCAAACCAGCATGAAAACCTGACCCTCTTAATGTGCACCTGAATTCGGAGCCTTCTCCTGGGATATCCCAGTCCAGGCCCTCTCTGGTCGTTCCTGAGCTGGCCTGGGGTGGGAATTCCAGGAAATGCTTTGGGCAGGTTTATTTCCCCGTTTCTGTCTGTCCTGCTCATTTCTGGGCTGAGGTCACTGTGCGGCCTGTCCCACCCTCCTGCTCTGCCCTTCCTCCTCTCCCTGCTCCCTCCTCCTCCTCACTACAGAGAAGGTTCCAGAGCTTGGCATTCTTTTCTTGTTCAGCATCCGCAGACATTCAGGCATTCAGGGAATGTCATCCTGCAGAAAACCAGGATTTATTTCACCTCTAACACCTGCCCTGGGAGGAACCAGAACCCAGAGCATTTCCTGACTGGGAATCCCAGAGCATCTGTCCCAGACTGCAAGGCAAGATGCATTCTATTGTATTCTGTTTGCCATGTGTGTGGCAGCTGTCTCCTGTCCAGTGGGCAGCTCTCCTTATCTCTCCCACACCCACTCCTCCCTCAGCGAGACCCCTGCTGATAAGAGGCCATTGAATGTCCCTGCAGGGCTGATAAGAACTGCAGCATCCCACTGGGAGATGTGAGCCCAGAGGGAGGAGCCAAGCATTCCTACCCGGATATAATCTGGAGTTCTGGAACACCAGCACGGCCTCTCCACTGGATTCCCAGAGGAGCAGCAGCTGCCTCTGCCCCTGGAGCTTCAGAGGAAGACTCCACCTTTCTGCAGGATCCCTGCTCCAGCAGAGCCACCCCTGACACTGCAGGAGGGCTGAGCCACCATTCCAATGGCACTGCTGCAGCACCCTGACCCTCAGCGTGCCAGGCTGTGTTCTGACCCTGCCAGTGTTGTTTTAGTTCACCGCATTGTTTATTTTATCTTTTTATTTTCTTCCCTAGTGAAGAACTGTTATTCCTGCTCAGATATTTTTGCCAAATTTAAAATTCATAACAATTCAGAGGGAGGGGGTTTGCATTTTCCATTTCAGGGGAGGCTCCTGCCCTCCTTAGCAGACACCTGGCTGTTCAAACCAAGACAGCATCCTTTCCAACTTCATGATTCCAGGATTTGCTGCTTTTGGAAATTAAGATTTGTGAGATTTTCAAAAGAAGCAGCAAAGTGTGGGGTAATTTTTGTGCCCAAAGTTCCAACCATGATGCTTGCACCAATATTAAAGAAAACATTTATACTGTTATTTATTATAACTTGTATACCAATATTAAACATAAAATTTATACTGATATTAATTATAACATTTATACCAATATTAAACATAACACCTATATCAATATTAAATATAACATATAGATGAATATTAAATATGACACACCAATATTAAATGTCACATGTGTACAAATCATAATTATACAATTTACACAATATTAAATATTATACTTGTACAAATATTAAATATAAGTTACACAAATATTAACTATTACATTTAATAATATTATTAGTATTATTTATTATTACCAATATTAATTTTACTATTTATCCCAACATGAAATACAAGATTTACATGAATATTAAATATAACACATCAATATTAAATATAACATTGATACCAATATTAATTATACAATTTACACCAATGTTAATGACACCATTTATACCAATTTTAATTACACCAATATTAAATATAACATTTATACCAATATTAAAATACAAATAGAAAACCCTTGGTTGTCCATGCAACATAAAATAACAATTGTCACAGTGATTTATGATTTTAATTTCTGTCTGTAGGAACAGTGTGAATAAGCTCTGAGTGTTCCTAAAATTTCCCTGCCTCTCTCTCCCTCATCCCAAAATCATCCCAAAATCTGAATTTCTGCCTTTCAGCATTGCTGCTTTTGCCCTGGCAGGATTTTCAATGTTTTTCCAGAGACAGGAAGTTTTGGTTGCCCTCTTCTCCTAGGATTTGGGAAAAATTCCTTTACCGAACCCAGCCAGGCTGGCTTCACACTCCCGGACTTTTTCACCTTTTGGGAAAGATTTTTGGATGAGTTTTGGGGCAGGATTTGCTCACCCACGCCTCAAACTTTGCTTTTCCCTCCCTTGGAGCCTGCTCCGTGCACAAACGATTCCCCGGGGTTTGCACGCCTGGTTTGGGGTCGGTTCCACCTGGAAGAGAATTGGGATTGGAAAATCCTCGTTTGCATCGGAAATTTTCCTAATTAGCAATGTTCAGCTGCTCAAAAACCAAACAGAGATAAAAATCCACATTTTAACCCCACTTTTCACCTTATAAACCCATATTTTCTCTCCTTTTCACCTCTTAAAAATCCATATTTTAACTCTGCTTTCACCTGTTATAATCCCATATTTTAACTCTGCTTTCACCTCTTACAAATCCACATTTAACTCTGATTTTCACCTCTTAAAAATCCATATTTTAACTCTGCTTTCACCTGTTATAATCCCATCTTTTAACTCTGCTTCTCACCTCTTATAGACCCACATTTAACTCTGCTTTTCACCTCTTAAAAATCCATATTTCAACTCTGTTTTCACCTTACAAATCCATATTTAACCCTGCTTTTCACCTGTTATAAACCCACATTTTAACCTTGCTTTTCACCTCTTACAAACCACCTTTTTAACTCTATTTTCACCTTTTATAAACCACATTTTAACTCTGTTTTCAGCTCTGTTGGAGGCACTTCCAGGCCCTGTGATCCCACCACATGTCAGGGCACGACAGAGCCTTGGGCTCCCCGCTCCTGCAATTCCAGGCAGCAAAAACCCGAAGGAACTCAGGGACTTTGAGCTTCTCCTCCTGGATATCCAGGTATATTTATTCCTTAAATAAATATAAAAATACAGACTTAAAAAAAACAAAACAAGCAAACAAAAAAAAACCCCTCAAAAAACAACAACCACAACAACAAAAAACCCCAAACAAACCACCAAAAAACCCCCAAAAAGCCCAAAAAAACCCACACACACACACAAAAAAAAAATCCCCAAAACCCCAAAGATCCATCAAAACAAAAAATACCCCAAAAGCCAATAATTTTATAATTAAAGCATGCTTGGTCACTGCTTGGATTTGGCTCTGTGAGCTGCTGGAATTGGGCAGGTAAATACAAAAATTTGGGCACATCCAGGTAAATACAGAAATTTGAGCAGTTCCAGGTAAATGCAGAAATTTGGACAGTTCCAGGTAAATACAAAAATATGAGCACATTCAGGTAAATGCAGAAATTTGAACACATGCAGGTAAATGCAGAAATTTGGGCACATGCAGGTAAATGCAGAAATTTGGGCACATCCAGGTAAATGCAGAAATTCGGGCAGTTCCAGGTAAATGCAGAAATTTGGGCAGTTCCAGGTAAATGCAGAAATTTGGGCACATCCAGGTAAATATAATAATTTAGGCACATCCAGTTAAATGCAGACATTCGGGCAGTTCCAGGTAAATACAGGAATTTGGGCACATCCATCTGGGAATTTCCCTTTTTCAGGCCCTCTCTCCCTCACCCCCTCGGTGCCAGGGCTGCCACCTCTCTCAGCTGCTGCTCCCAGCTGTCCTCACTCAACATCTCATTATTTGCCATCCTCGACTCCACATTTCCCCTCTCCTCCCCCATCTGGAATTTTATTCTGGAAAGGTTGGAGGAGCAGGAGTTGTCCCAGCTGTGCCACCTCTCCCTGGTTTTTCCCCCTTAGCTGGGGGAAGTTTTGCTGTTCAGCCACAAACCCCCTTCCTCTGATCCCTTCAAATTGCTTTTTTCTCTCCTGATTTTTCACTTTAGCATCCTCCATCTCCTTTTCCAGGTGAGCCACGGCTGGTTAAATTTCCCCGCAAGCCCAGGGCACCAAACCTCACTGAGAAATTGCTCCTAATTCAGATTTCCGCGAGTTTAGGAGCTCTGCCTGCAAATATCCGGGCAGGCTTTGAACATTTCTCCTCTATTTTAACCCGCACAGAAAAAAAAAATGGGGGGAAAAAAAGAAAAAAAAAAAATCCCAAATAAGCTGAGCTGGCAGCGCTGAGGTCCTCGCCAGTATCATGTAGGGCTTTGTGCAGCCTTTGTGAGGCATAATTAGCACTTGGAATGTGCACACATCAGATGGCGGCGGAACGGGAGGGCTCCTTTAACCCCTGCGCCTCCGCGGCGCGCCCCGCGTGTCCCGGGATGACACCGGCGGAGCGGCGCGACAATCCCCGGAGCCTCCAAGGCAAAGACAATTCCCTGCGCTGCCAAGGCAAAGCGCAGGGTCCGTGCTCAGCGCCCCGCGTGCGCAGCAGCCAGTGGCAAGAGTGGCTTTTGCTTTTGTATTCGTTTTTGAAGGATATTTTAATTTTTTATTCCAATTCCAGCATTAAATATCTTTGTTTACAATGTCTTTGTGTGCCTCTAAACATTTTCACATTAATTCCAGTATTAAATCTCTTTTTTTTTTCTATTGCTTTGTGAACCTGTAAGCATTTTTACATTAATTCCAGTGTTAAATCTCTTCTTTTTTTTGTATGTCTTTGAGCACCTCTAAACATTTTTTACATTAATTCCAGTATTAAATATCTCTTTTGTATATCTTTGTGCACATCTAAACATTCTTACATTTATTCCAGTATTCTCTTTTTTTTCTGTCTTTGTGCACCTCTAAACATTTTTGCATTTATTCCAGTATTAAATCTATTTTTCAATGTCTTTGTGAACATCTAAACATTCTTACATTTATTCCAGTATTCTCTTTTTTTTCTGTCTTTGTGCACCTCTAAACATTTTTGCATTTATTCCAGTATTAAATCTATTTTTCAATGTCTTTGTGAACATCTAAACATTCTTACATTTATTCCAGTATTCTCTTTTTTTTCTGTCTTTGTGCACCTCTAAACATTTTTGCATTTATTCCAGTATTAAATCTATTTTTTCAATGTCTTTGTGCACATCTAAACATTTTACATTAATTCCAGTATTAAATATCTTTTTTGTGTGTCTTTGTGAACCTGTAAACATGTTTACATTTATTCCAGTATTACCTCTTTTTTTTTTTTTTCCAATGTCTTTATGCACCTCTAAACATTTTTACTTTAATTCCAGTATTAAATCTCTTTTTTCAAATTGTCTTTGTGCCCATCTGGGGATGGGACAGGGAGTTTAAATCTCCTGGTGTGGTGATGGCAGGATGGAAATTGCTGCTTCTCTGCTGAATTCAGGATTTTCTGAGCAGGAAAAAACCCTCTGGATATTCCAGTCAATTCCCTTTAGGGTTTTGCACTGGCATTTAAACCCCACTTTGCTCAAAATCCCATGGGAATTCCTCTGTCCCTTCCGCAGGGCAGGGCTCAGCCTTTGGCACATCTCAGCATTCCCGGCTCACCCACAAGGCATTCCCAGAAGGAAACATTTCTGGGAATTCCAGGAAGGGATCTGGCCCTGAGCCGGGCCCTGCTGGGCGTTGGGTTTTCCTGGATGTTGGGTTCTCCTGGGATTTGGGTTCTCCTGGGATTTGGGTTCTCCTGGGCGTTGGGTGTTCCTGGGCATTGGGTGTTCCTGGGGTTTGGGTTTTCCTGGGTGTTGGGTTCTCCTGGATGTTGGGTGTTCCTGGGCGTTGGGTTTTCCTGGGCGTTGGGTGTTCTGGGGTGTTGGGTTTTCCTGGGTGTTGGGTTCTCCTGGGATTTAGGTTCTCCTGGGATTTGGGTTTTTCTGTGTGTTGGGTTTTCCTGGATTTCTTGGTTTTCCTGGGTGTTGGGTTTTCCTGAGAATTGGGTTTTCCTGGGGTTTGAGTTTTCCTGGATATTTGGTTTTCCTAGGTGCTTGCTTTTCCTGGATGTTGGGTTTTTCTAGGTGCTGGGTGTTCCTGAGAATTGGGTTTTCCTGAGAATTGGGTTCTCCTCGATGTTGGGTTCTCCTGGGCATTGGGTGTTCCTGGGCATTGGGTTTTCCTGGGTGTTGGGTTTTCCTGGGTGTTGGGTGTTCCTGGGGTTTGGGTGTTCCTGGTATTTGGGTTTTCCTGGGATTTGGGTTTTCCTGGGTTTTGAGTTTTCCTGGATATTTGGTTTTCCTAGGTGCTTGCTTTTCCTGGGTGTTGGATTTTTCTGGGTGCTGGGTGTTCCTGAGAATTGGGTTTTCCCGGATGTTTGGTTTTCCTGGGTGTTGGGCATTCCTGGATGTTGGGTTTTCCTGGGTGTTGGGTTTTCCTGGATGTTGGGTTTTTCTGGGTGTTGGGTTTTCCTGGGTGTTGGGTTTTCCTGGATGTTGGGCATTCCTGGATGTTGGGCATTCCTGGATGTTGGGTTTTTCTGGGTTTTGGGTTTTCCTGGATGTTTGGTTTTCCTGAGTGCTGGGTTTTCCAGGGCATTGGGTTTTCCTTGCTGTGGAAAGCCCTTTGCCGTGCTTATGGAGCAATCTCTGTGACGATTTAGCCAACAGCTGACAGTTCATTCCTTGCCCCACACTCGGATCCCGCTCTGGATATCCTGGCCTGTCCAGGACGTGCCCAACTCCTGGGGCAGCCCTGGCTGGGATGAGGGAGCGGGGTGTGCCCCCTGTGACCCCAGCCAAAGCTCCTGCTGGCCTCCCCTCCAGGTTGATCCCCAAACCCACAGGAACCCTTTGTTTCCCTCATTCCCTCGGCCCAAACCTCGGGAGGGGAGTTTTTGTCTGGAAGGGAGCGGTGATTTGCATAACTTCTCTTTCTTTGCTCTCACAAGTCCGAGCAGATCCCTCCCCCTCCCCTTCCCTCTCCTGAGACATCTGTTCCTGTTTTGTCCCTACCAAATTTCTTGTTTTGTCCCTACCAGATTTCCAGGCTGTTGCACGAGGTCCTGGAGCCCCCAGAGCATTCCCAGCAAAAAATTGGGGATCCAGGAACGCGACCTCATCCCACCAGCCCTGTCCAGGCTCCCAGCACCAACTTGGGGTCAGATTTTCTGCCCCTCCTTTTGATTTTGGTTAATAATGGCCAAAAATGGAGCTCGGGGGCCTCCCCCTTCCTCCCTCTTTGTTCTCCTCGTGGAAAGTCGAAGCTCCCGTTGGAATGTCAGGGGTTATCTGGGATTTATTCCCAGCTCCGCACAGGAGGAGGAGGAGGAGGTTTCCGAAGGGAAGGAATGAGCCCAGCAAGCGTGGCCTGCCCCGGGATTTATGCAAATCTGGGTATTTTTATGCCAATTTCGAGTCAACTGCCTGCCTCGTTAGGGGAAAAGTGGCAAGCCTGGCTGCGAGCCAGAGCTCGAGGCTCATTCCCTCCCTTCCCGCTCGGTTTGCCGGGAAGAGGCTCCGATGGATGCGGGGCCGGGGGGGAATCGCTGATTCAGGGCTGCAGGCTGCTGCTCCCGGGCTGGGAGGTGAAACCCCAGGCCGGGGGCAATTCCCTCATCCCAAATGTCCCCTCTGGAAAGGTTCTTCTTGGCTCTGCCCCTTGGGATGTCCAGGATTCTCTTCCTGGCTGGAATTACCACAGGGCTGCCTCTCCCAGCTCCACCCTGCCTGAACCATTCCCGGACATCCCCCTAGGAACTTTTTTAGGATGGGATGCTTGTCACATCCATCGGGAAGAGGAATAGCCAAGAATCCCCAGGGTAGGAGAAGAAACCCCAGGCCGGGGATGATTCCCTCATCCCACATTCCCCTCGGGAAGGTCTCTCTTGGCTCTGCCCCTTGGGATATCCTGGATTCTCTTCCCAGCTGGGAGCTGGAACCCCAGGCCGGGGATGATTTCCTCATCCCAAATTTCCCCTTGGGAATGTTCCTCTTGCCTCTGCCTCTCACAGTGTCCAGGATTCTCTTCCTGGAATAACCATGGGGCTGGAAGGGCAGAGCTGCCTCTCCCAGCCCCACCCTGCCCAAATCATTCCTGGACATTCCCTGAGCAGCTTTCCCCATCTCCCATCCTTCTGACATCCATTGGGAAGAGGAACAGCCAAGAAATCCCCAGGGTAGGAGCTGAAACCCCAGGCCAGGGGATGATTCCTGATTTCTGCATTTCCCCTCTGGAAGGTTCCTCTTGGCTCTGCCCCTTGGGATATCCTGGATTCTCTTCCCAGCTGGGAGCTGAAACCCCAGGCCGGGGATGATTCCCCCATTCTGAATTTCCCCTCTGGAAAGTTCCTCTTGGCTCTGCCCTTTGGGATGTCCTGGATTTGGTTCCCATCTGGAATTACCACGGGGCTGGAAGGTCGGAGCTGCCTCTCCCAGCCCCACCCTGCCTGAACCATTCCTGGACATTCCCTGAGCAGCTTTCCCCATCTCCCATCCTTGGGACATCCATCGGGATTGGGAGCAGCCAAGAAATCCCCAGGCACGCCTCAGGAAGCCACGAAAGATGTGTGGAACTAGGAGCCCCTGCAGCTGCTTCAGAAATGTGGAAAAAACCCAAAACTTCCCATAAACATTTGGGGCTTTCAGTGAGACTTAAAAATACTAAAATAGAAATAATTTAATGCAAAAATTTCTGCTGGGGGCCGGCTGTTTAATTGGAAATTCTGGAATTCTCTTTCAAGTCAGTGTTTGAATAATTTTTTTTAAAGAAGCGCAGTGGGAGGCTCTGAGAACGGGACCTGTTTGAGGCTGAAGGATTTAAAAGGGTTTTTTTAAGTGATGAGAGTTATCTGCATCGCTGGCAGCAGCTCAGGCCCACTGCTGGAATAGCCTGAATTTAAACCAGGAGAGAGCAGGGACAGGTGGGATTTTGGGAATGAGGAATTGCTCCCTGGCAGGGTGGGGAGGGAGTTCCCAGAGCGGCTGGGGCTGCCCCTGGATCCCTGGAAGGGTCCAAGGCCAGGCTGGAACATTCTGGGATGGTGGAAGGTGTCCCTGGGGTGGAATAAATGGAATTTAAGGTCCTTCTCAACCCATGATTCCCTGATATTTGGATAGCTCTGATAGCTCTTTGTCCCAGCAAACGAGGAAACCTCTTATTTTATTTCCTTTTTTTTTTTCCCCCAAAGCCTGTTCTCCAAACCTTTTGCCATTCATTTTCAATCAATATTTGGGGAGTTTATATATTTTTTTTTGTTTTATTTGGATTTCTCCATGCAAAGCTGGAGAAGAATTCCAAAACCAGGAGAGCTTGTTCCAGCCAGAATTGAAAACACGCAGGGAGGGACGGACTCTGCCACCTCGCAGGGCTCGGATTTAAACCTTCAAAGCCATTTTTCAACCTAAAAATCTTTGAAAATTCCTGTGGAATCGGGCCCTTAACTCCTCATTTCCACGGTGCTTTGATATCTAAATTTCTGAGGCATTTTTAAATCTCCTGTGAGGAGCTTTACAGGCATCTCGAGGCACATAAATGTATTGAAAAATCAGATGTTGAACTGGAAGTTTCAGCTTACAAACTCCATTTACTGCACCTCGTGGTGGAGGTGTTTGATTTTATTCACAAAATGTGCTTGGATAATCCACTCTTTGTGTCTTTACAGCATATTTGAGTTTTTTTAGTGAAATGACAAGCAAAAAATATGTTTTTTTTTTTTTAATATAAATCCCCAAATTCCAATTTCAGCTGGAAGACAGATTCACAAAAATTATTAAACAGCAAATGGAAGATGTTCTGTGTTTTTTCAGAACAATAAAAGCAGAAAAATAAAGAAATAAATTAGGGCTTCAAATAGAACTTCTGACTTCAGAAAATCTGGGTTATAATCGCTGACAACACTTTGAGAGTATTTTGTGTTGTCTAGGCAGCAACAGCTCCCAAATGTAGTGTAAATTAATTTATACTCAGCTCCCCAGCAGTTAAGAAGTATCAGGAAGGAGATAAAAATCAATTTTTAAAATGAATATTTCTTGTGGTTTTTTTTTTGTTCTGCTCAGAACCGTGGTGTTAATTAAGTTCCTGCTCCAAATTTGGGATAAATTAAAGGGCAGGGAAGGGAATTCCTGCCCAAGTTTCAGTTCTGTGGCACAAAATTCTAACAAAGCACAACAATCCCAAAACCCCGAGAAAAAAGTAAACAGAAATGATAATTTAGGGCTCATTGTCCAGGCAATTAATTCCTGCACTTCCAAGGAGACCAGGCTTTGGAACCAGAGGAGAGATCCAAGCTGGAAATCCTTTGCCTGACAGAACTGAGGTTTAATTCCTGCTTTTCTCATATTTCAGGCGAGGTTTTTGTGTTTTGTGTGTTTTTGTGCTTTGAGTGACGTAGTAGAAACCCAAACTTTGGTCAAATAATTTGGTAAAAGCCCAAGTTTTTGGGAAAATAATTTGGTAAAAGCTCAAGGTTTTGGTAAAACAATTGGATCCCACTTGGATCTGTCATGGAGAGGTATTTGTGATAATTCAGGAGCAATTTAAAGCTGGAATTTTATTAAATCCTTCATGGAATTTCATCAGAAACTGATCTCTGGGTCAGATTTCTGAGTTCAGCCTCTGGGGTGCAGCCCTGGCCCTCTCTTCCTCTTCCCTGAATTGTTGGGGATGAGTCCTGGGGCACACAAAGCTCCTCCCCCACCTTGGTTCCAATCCCATGGCGAAATTCGGATTATCCTGGTGTGGGGAAGGTGAGATCTGCAGTGGAGGTATGGAAAACCTCAGGGAAAAAAGTCCTGAAGGGATTTTCCAGGCAGCAGCAGGAACCAGTGGGGTGGGAAATGCTCCTGGAATCCCTGGAAGGAGCAGGATGGATCCTTCCAAAAAGTGCAAAGTCATGGGAGATGCTGCAGGAATTCCTGGGAGCAGGATGGATGCTCCCAAAACAGGCAGGACAGTGGGAGATGCTCCTGGAATTCCTGGGAGCAGGATGGGTCCTCTCAGAAAGTGCAGGATCATGGAAGATGATCCTGGAGTTCCTGGGAGCAGGATGGGTCATCCCAGAAAATCCAGGTTGGTCGGAGATGCTCCTGGAATTCCTGGAATCAGGGTGGAACCTCCCAGAAAATGCAGCACCATGGGAGACGGCCCAGGAATTCCTGGGAGCAGGACGGATCCTCTCAGAAAGTGCAGGATCACAGAAGATGGTTCTGGAATTCCTGGGAGCAAGATGGGTCATCCCAGAAAAAGCAGATTCATAGAAGATGCTCCTGGAATTCTGGGAGGAGCAGGATGGGTTCTCCCAAAAAGTGCAGGGTCATGGGAGATGCTCCAGGAATTCCTGGGAGCAGGATGGGTCATCCCAAAAAGTGCAGGGTCATGGGAGATGCTCCAGGAATTCCTGGGAGCAGGATGGGTCATCCCAAAAAGTGCAGGGTCATGGGAGATGCTCCAGGAATTCCTGGGAGCAGGATGGGTCATCCCCGCATTTCTTTCCAGCCCCACTTCTCCCCCTCCTGATCCAGTGGGTGCTTGGAGATTTCACAGGAAATTTCTGGGATGCCACAGGCATAAAATTCCTGTTTTTTTCAGGACCAGACCTCCAACCCACTCAGCTCCTGCAATTCCTCAGGCAGAGAATTCCCAGGTTGGTCAGGACCCTTCTCCCTCTGCCCCATCCATCCCTCGGGAGCGCTGGGCACAGCTCAGCTCCATCCCAGCCAGGTCCAGCTGGGAGCTGGGCTTTCCTCTGCCTCTCCTTTTCCCAGGAAAACCTTCCCTGCTGTTCCTTTGTGTGGCTGGCAGCAGCTGCAGCTGGTTCCTCTCTTTCCTGTGAAATATTCCTGATTTCCCGAAGATGCGGCCCTGTTTTTGTGGAAGGTGTTAAATTAAAACCAGGCTTAGCTCTTTTCCTGTGTCTTGCACTGCAAAGGAGGGAAAACCACATTTTCGCTTTGAAAACAGCTCCTGGCCATGCTGGGATCCTGCTTTCTGGGAAAATCTGGATGCCCTGCAGGGAAGCTGTTCCCATTAAAGCAAATCCAGCTGCCAGGAGCCCTTGGAGCTGTGCCAGGCCCCGGGCAGGACAGCCCTGGGCTGGTTCTGCCACACCTCATAACCCCCTGTTCCTGCAGCTGCTGCAGCATCCTCACCTTCCATCCCGCATTCCTGAGCATTCCCGATGGATTCCTGGCCACAGGGAGGAGGGGAGTGTTGGAACCCTGGCACTGAGAATGTGAGACTTTCTGTGCTGGCAGGCACTGACCCCCAGGAGAACACTGCACTGACCTGAGGCCGTGGAGAAGCTTCCAGAATGGAATGACAGAGCTGGGATTGTGGGTGTGGAGTTTGGATAGAAGTGTGTGACATCACAGGGTGGGAAACTTAGAGTTTGGGGTTTTAGAATACAGGAATATACGTGAAGCAAGATGGAGGTTTGGGGTGGAGGCTGGTCCTTCTCCTTCTCCTTCTCCTTCTCCTTCCCCTTCCCCTTCCCCTTCCCCTTCTCCTCCATGGGTTTGGGTGGTTTTGTGTCATTGGATAAAAAGTCCCCATTGAGGGCCACGGGTGGTTGGTTATTGGGTTAAAAGTGAAAATAATTTAGGTGTCATTTCTGAACTGGACAGTTTATCCCTAAAAGGCCTTGTAGAGAGAGATGGGGCTCCATTTTCAGTGTGTTAGAGGGAAGTGCTGCAGAGCTCAGGGTTTGTGAGACTGCGACAGAGATAAGAACTAACAAACATCCGAGTCCAAGCGAGAAACACCATCTCACACATTTAATCCTGACCCTGGCAGAAAGAAGTTAAGACTTGACAGGGGCGAAATATTCCAGTGGGGACTGGAAGGAAACTCAATTCCATCCTGCCTGGCTGGAGTGGAAATGAAACGGAGATTTCCCCAGGTGGAAGGGCAGCAGTGACTTTTCCTGCAGCTCTTTCCCTCTGCTTCCCACCCCTTCTCCAGCCGGGAATCACCCCAAGGCAGGACAGGACACTGTGTATTCCCACTTTTATAGGGAAAGCCAGGTTTCTGGGATTTCTGGGGCTCTGTTATTGCTGGGCTGGTGGTGAGGAGCTGCTGGGTGTAATTAAGATTTGAATAATGGTTGGGGTGAAGGGAGGGGAAAAAATAATCCATCAGGAGCTGGGACAGCTGTGAACACCTGGAATTCAGCGTTGGAAGTGCTGGGGAATGGGACTGGACGACTCCTGGGTGTGGCCCCAGCTCCTGGGCCTTATCTGGGGCTGGAAGGGAGATAAGGCTGGTGGAGGAAACGTGTACTGTCCCCAGAATCCTTCATGGCATGGGGACATTTCTTTTCCCAGTGGAAATGGGAATTTGGGTTGATTCCAGATCAATCCTGGCTCCCGGGAGGGCGATACTGAAGGTCTCCAAACCCTGCTGACCAAATCAAGGTCCAGTAATTATTCCATCTTTTTTTCTCCCCAAAAACCCTTAAACTGATGACAGGTAAAGCATCACCAACAGCTAAATAACAATGAGCAAAGATTTCCTGGAATTCCACACCAGTTTGGGTTGGGAGAGACCTTAATCCCATCCCATTCCACCCCTCCCACGGGCAGGGACACCTCCCACTATCTATTAATTGGCTGCTCCAATTAATTGGAGGAATTGATGGAGAACCTCCCACTACCCAGACTTTGTGTTTGACATTGCTTAATAATCTGATCAAAAAAAAAAAAAATTAAAACCAGCAAAAAGAAACATTCCTAAAGTTCATTAACAAAAAAGGGACAGATCATTGAGGCCCCATTCCTGGAGGAGAGGCTCCCACTTTCAAGGACACAGCAGGAAAAGAGGAAATTCTGTGTTTCTTCTCTCACACCTCCTGGTAAATTAAAATTTGGGAGCCCTGCAGATTTCTGGGCTTCTGGGAGCACAAAGAGGCTAAAAAATGGTTATTTCAGCTGAGGAGAAACGCTGCAGGTTGGAAATGAAAACACTTCCTCTGTGGTTTGCACGGAACCTGGAACTGATGTTCCTCCTGACATCCATAAAAACCCAGCCTCTCGTTCCTGTGTTTAAACAGCCAGATTAAAAATGGAGAAGTTTAATTAAATTTCTCTCCTAAATGGGGAATTTCTGGGTTTTCTTGAGGAGTGCAAGGTAGAGCCTGATCTGCACCTCCCTGGGCTGGTTCTGGCTTGTTCCAGGAGGTTCTGGTGTGGGATTTGGGGAATGAGGTTCAAACCATGCCCGTGGCCTCATTCCTCACCTCAGGAACAGCTGGGAAACCTCAACTTGTCCTCACACACTGACAAACCACATAAAATCCAACAGTTTCTACACGGATTTTAAAAGAAATTAAGGAATTTTTAAATTCTGTTCATTTTTAATTCTACTGTTTCTATTGATCCCTCTTTTGTTTGTCCATCCTGCTGTGTCAGGTTCTCCCAGCTGAGCATCTTTCAAATGCCCAAAAAATTCCAATTGATGCCCCAAATTTCCTGACTGGGAATTCCAAACTATCCAATTCGGAACGGGATCTTTGCTGAAGTTCAAATCTCCCTGTGGTACCATCAAGTTTTGTGTCCCACTTGGAAGCTTCTCCATGGAAAAAAAAAACCAAAAACAGGTTTGTGTTCAAAAAGAGGACAGGGGAAATGCCCTGAGCAGCAGATCCTGGTTTTTCTGTCCAAAAATGGTTAGAATTTTGGGAAATTGGACACAATTCAGGTTAAAAGAGACGGGATTTTAATGAGGTGAAGTCTGATGGAGACTCTGAAAAATCCTGAGGAATCAAACATCTGCAATAGCTTTGTTAGTCCGGGGTTGATGGGGTTGGACCTCAGAGTGGGGATTCCTGGGAGAAATTTCCCTCCGAGTTCCTGAGAAACATCAGGAATTCATCATCCCTGCAGGAGGGGTTTCATTCCCTTTGTTAAGACTCCAGCCCTGGTTCAAGCTCAGCTTTTCCTCACAGGAAGAAAGAGACCGAACCCAAGGGGGATCCCAAGGAGGAAACCCAAACCCAAAGGGGGATCCCAGGGAAGGAACCCAAACCCAAAGGAGGATCCCAAGGAAGGAACCCAAACCCAAAGGGGGATCCCAAGGAGGAAACCCAAACCCAAGGGGAATGCCAAGGAGGGAACCCCAAACCCAAAGGGGGATCCCAAGGAAGGAACCCAAACCCAAAGGAGGATCCCAAGGAGGGAACCCCAAACCCAAAGGGGGATCCCAAGGTGGGAACCCAAACCCAAAGGGGGATCCCAGGGAAGGAACCTGAACCCAAAGGGGGATCCCAAGGAGGGAACCCAAACCCAAAGGAAGATCCCAGGGAAGGAACCCAAACCCAAAGGGGGATCCCAGGGAAGGAACCCAAACCCAAAGGAGGATCCCAAGGAAGGAACCCAAACCCAAAGGGGGATCCCAAGGAGGGAACCTGAACCCAAAGGGGGATCCCAGGGAAGGAACCCAAACCCAAAGGGGAATCCCAAGGAAGGAACCCAAACCCAATGGGGGATCCCAAGGAGGGAACCTCAAACCCAAAGAGGGATCCCAGGGAAGGAACCCAAACCCAAGGAGGGGTCTCAAGGATCACCCATGGGTTTCTCTTTCAGCCAATTTTGAGATATTTTGGATGGAGAAATCCTGAGAAATTCCAGAGAAATCCTGAGAATTCTGGAGAAATCCCCACACAGATCCCCCTGGCTTGCCCTGTCTTCATTTTTGAGATAAGGACATTTAATTACTTATAATTTATAATTATTTATATTATTTTTTATTCAAGCTGAAGCTGGGGATGCTGCATCTCCGTGGCACCTTGGCGAGGCCAGAGCTGAAAATGTAATTAATTTATTGCGTCACGAATTAATTTGTAAAAAATCTGTATTAAAAGCCACAAAAACACTTAATTTTTTTTTTTTTGGGCAGGTGTCACTGCAGGGCACCTGTGGGAGGCCAAACAGCTCCATTTTCCTGCTTTCCCTCCTTTTTTTCCTGTACTTTGATCCCAGTTCCGAGTGGTATTTGAGTTGGCCAAGTCTGGCAGCGATGACACCCTTGGTAATAGACGGCAAAAAAAAAACCAAAAAAAAAAAAACACCCAAAAAAAAAACCAGCCCAGGAATAATTTTCATGTTCCAGACTGGAGTCTGCAAGAGCTGAGAAGTTCAAAATAAATAAATAAACCCCCCCAAAAAAGCCAAGTTGGGAATTGCACACAGAGCATATTTTCCATGGAATGACTGAGGAAGGAGCCCGGGAGGTCAATTGAGTAGAAATTCGAGTTAAGACAGAGCAGTTCTAAATTGGGAGCTGCTTTGGCAGAAAATCTTCAGCTGGAAGGAGCCTTGGCCAAGAAGGAGTCTCAGGGAGGCTCATTAGCACCCCAGGAAGGAGGGGCTCCAGTTAAAGGGATTTCGGACATAGGAAGGACTGAAATCTTTCCCAAATTCCGGAATTTGAGGGTCAGGTTTCTGCCCCAGACTTTGGGACATCATTAAACTCAGCGTAAATCTATGAATGTCACATAAAGCATCCCAGGGATTGGCACAGGATCCATCCCTGGAGGGTTTCAAAGCCCTGGATGTGGCACCTGGGGACACGGGGAATGGTTGGACATGGGGAATGGTTGGATCTGATCTCAGGGGGCTTTTCCAGCCTCCAGGATTCTGGGATTCCATGAAATGAGTATTTAAGGAAGGTTTGTCAGCACACCAGGATGGAGGATTTCAATATAATGAGATTTCTTACATGGGAAGGACTGAAATTCTTCTGAAATTCCAGAATTTGAGGGTCAGGTTTCTGCCCCAGACTTTGGGACGTCATTAAGCTCAGCTTAAATGCACAGAGGTCGTTAAAGCATCCCAAGGACTGGCACAGGATCCATCCCTGGAGGGGTTTCAATGCCCTGGATGACCTGGGCACTTGGGGACATGGGGAATGGTTGGATCTGATCTCAGAGGGCTTTTCCAGCCTCCAGAGTTCTGGGATTCCATGAAATGCTCAGAGCTGAACAGAAAACCAAGATGGGTGAAGTCTGGCTTTAAATGTGAATAAAAGGCACTGAAGAATAGTTTGGTCCCCAAACCAGCCCCAGCCTCTAAAAAAATCCCAAACCTCCTGGAATCTGCATTAATATTCCCTGACACTACCCATGAATGCAGTTGGGAATCAGATGCCTGGGGATTTGGGCAACTTCTGCTGGAAGATCCTGAGGTTGTCCTGACCTGCAGGATGGGAGCAGAATGGGATTTAAGGAGCACTGGGATGTTCTCATCCCCTTCCTCCCTGTCCTGGGTTGCAAGATGTGTCTGGGGCTGTGTGTTCAATCCCCACCTGTCAGAGCTGGGGCAGTTCTCTGCTGCTCACGGGGCAGTTTTCTTTCTCTCTGCCACAGCCAATCCTCCCTGCAGGAGATCTCTGCTGCTCATGGCCACTGAGTGTCCCTGCAGGGCTGATCCAATTCCATCATCCCATGGGGAGATGCTGCGCCCAGGGCAGGAGCCAAGCATTCCTCCCTGGATCCAATCTGAGCCTGGCAGCAGCACAGCAGCCTTTGCCCTCTGCATTCCCAGAGGAGCAGCTTTCTGCTGCCCTGCATTGCCAGAGCAAGAGCAGGCCCATCTCCAGCAGCCCTGGAGCTGCAGAGGAAAACTCCAGCCTTGTGCAGGATCCCTGCTCCAGCAGAAGCACAGCTGGCACTGCAGGAGGGCTGAGCCACCATGGAATGGCACTGCTGCCACCAGCCTGAGCCACAGCGTGCCAGGGCCTGCTCTGACTCTGGCAGGGCTTTGTTTGTACTGTTGCATTTGTACTTTTAATTTCCCTAGTACAGAACTGTTATTCCTATTCCCACATCTTTGCCTGAGAGCCCCTTAATGTCAAAATGACAATAATTCAGAGGGAGGGGGTTTGCATTTTCCATTTCAGGGGAGGCTCCTGCCTGCCTTAGCAGACACCTGGCTGTTCAAACCAAGACACTCCCACTCTTGGGGTGTCCAGGTGTTCCACAGGATCCTAAGAGGAAAAACAAGGCTCTGAAAAGACCGGAGGCCACGCCTGAGCGTTCCTGTGGTGATGGAGAGGAGGGAGAGCTTGGGAGGAGGGTAATTCAGTGGGAAATTGAGTTCCAAGCCTCCTTCAGATCCCATAGCTGCTGTCCAGCATGATTGGAAGTCCCATAATTCCATAATCCTATCGGGATTTAAGCCTTTCCCCGGCTCCCAGGGAAGTCATCTCCTCTGTCCCTCCTGTCCCCCGAGCTGCAGGGCCATCCCTGCCAGGGTTTGCACACAAAGCCTTGAATCCCCCAGGATTCTCCCAGAAAAATCCCTTTTCCACCACTTCCAAAGCTGCTGCTGCCCCAACGGAGGACTCGGATCAAACAGAGGGAGACAATAATCAATTTACAGCCCCTGGGGAGCTGCAATCCCGTCCCTTGACCAGGTGACAAATTCCCAGCTGATTCCCGATTGTGGCTGTGAAAAATGTGACTCTCTGTGCCACAAAAAGCCTGGGAAATGGGAAGCTGAGGAGCCTGGGGGGCTGAGGAAAGGGAAGGGAATTTGGCACCCCAATAACTCCTGGTTTTGGGGTGTGGCACATGAGGTGAAGTGGCCACCTGCTGAACCACTCCCAGATGTAGAAACATATAGAAATCTAAAAATAAAAATAAAAATAAAAAATAAAAAATATAAATACAAATATATAAACATGACAATATTTATATAGAAACACATATAAATAATATATAAACACACACACACACACACATATGCACATTCTATATATTCACACAGACCTGGGTGTGCAAAACTGCTGAAAAATGGGAATTTTTGAGCAATTCCAGTGCATAATTTTGGAGCAAATGCATGTCTGGCTGTGCTGGGGGATCCCTGCCAGCCCCTCTCTGGGATCAGCACAAAGCCCTGGGGCTCTGGGCAGTTTTTCCCACCACTGCTGGTGCTTCAAATTATATTAAAAAAAAGCCCAAATTGTTGCTTTTGGATGAGTTGGAGAAGGATTTTCCTTCTGCACTCAGTGTCTGCCAAGGATCCCGGGGAGGGAAGTGGCTGGGAGGGAAATGGGCCCGGCCTTGTCCTCTGCAGCTGCTGACAGAAATCGATGAGTGCTGGCTGGGATGTTTTACAGCAAATTGGGATTTTAATTGCCTGCAAATCCCATTGTTCTCTGCTCCACACAAACACAGCCACTGCTTTTCCCGGGTGTTTTCCTTCTCCAGGCCCAGGAGAAGGAGGGAAGGTGGGAGAGCAGGACTGTGGTGTTTGGATGCGTCTAAAATGTCGATTTTCCTGAGGCTTTGGTTGTTTTCCACGTGTTGGAAAGGGGCTTGTCTGCAAAGCCAGGCAGGGCCCAGGGAACTTCAGGCTCATTCCATCCCATTCCATTCCATCCCATTCCATTCCATTCCATCCCATTCCATCCCATTCCATTCCATTCCATTCCATTCCATTCCATTCCATTCCATTCCATTCCATTCCATTCCATCCCATTCCATTCCATCCCATTCCATTCCATTCCATCCCATCCCATCCCCCTGTCCCAGGTGCTCCCAGCCCCAGTGTCCAGCCTGGCCTTGGGCACTGCCAGGGATGCAGGGGCAGCCCCAGCTGCTCTGGCAATTCCAGCCCAGCCCCTGCCCACCCTGCCAGGGAACAATTCCTCATTGCCAAGATCCCATCCAGCCCTGCCCTCTGGCACTGGGAGCCATTCCCTGTGTGCTGGCCCTGCAGGCCTTGTCCCCAGTCCCTCTGCAGCTCTCCTGGAGCCCCTTCAGGCCCTGCAAGGGCTCTGAGCTCTCCCTGGAGCCTTCTCCTCTGCAGGGGAGCACCCCCAGCTCTCCCTATAATAAAATTAATGATATTTATATAAGTTATTAGTAATTTGGAATTATTTGGAAATAGCTGAGATGTAAATATCGGAAGTTTTGCACTCTCAGGCTCCTTTGAGGTTCTGGTCTCGTCGTGCAGAGCACAGAAACTTCCCCAAAGTGCTCCAACCCTTTTGGGATTTGGGTCCCACCTTCCCACTCCAAACTGTCAGAGGATGGAATGGTTTTTGGAAGGTGATTTTTGGAATTCCAGCCTTTGGCATGTTTTATGGAAGGTGATTTTTTCCTCTTATTTCCAGTAAAAGCCCCAGTTTTGGTGCCGTTCTGGTTTAAATTTTAAACAGAATCTTTGTGTCCAGGTGCCTTCCCACCTTGTGCCACCAGGGCTGATTTACCTGCAGGAAACAGGAAAGGCTGGGAAATAGATGACGTTTATTTTTAAATGTAAAATAAATTTAAAAAAAGATAAAAAATAAAAATAAAAATAAAAGTAAAAACAAAAACAAATTTCAATACAAATTTGAATAAGAACAAGAATAAGAATAAGAACAAGGATAAGAATAAGGATAAGAATAAGAATAAGAATAAGGATAAGAATAAGAATAAGAATAAGAAATACAAATACAAATTTAAATAAAAATAAGAACAAAAATTTAAATATGAATATAATACAAATAAGAATAAGAATACAAATAACAATAAAAAATAAATCCCACTGCTCCTTGATTTGCCTGGGGTAGGTGACACCCCCTGAAATGCAGATTTTTATGGGGAGAAGCACAAATCTTTCATCTTTTAAGGGTTTTTTCCCTCATTTCACCCCAACACCCACCACGAGAAAGTTTTGGGTCTTGGCCCTGGTAAAAATCGACAGGAGGGCTTTGCAGCGCTCATTTTAGACCAATTGTTCATGGCTTGTTTCCACTTTGGACACTTCCATGGGAGAGGAAGAGACCAGCAAAGAGATCCCAACGTTCCCCATCCTCATGGAGGGTCCGGCAGCCCCGGGAGGGGAGGGTGGGGCTGGGGCTCCCAGTGCCTCCAAACCCGGCTTCTCCTGCGGTTCTGGGTCATTTTCCTGCAGTTTTGGGTCATTTTCCTGCATCTTTTGGTGTCATTTTCCTGCATCTTTTTTTGGGTGGCTTTCCTGCATTTTTGGGTCATTTTCCTGCATATTTTTGGTAATTTTCCTGCATTTTTGAGTAATTTTCCTGCATCTTTTTGGGTCATTTTCCTGCATATTTTTGGGTCATTTTCCTGCATCATTTTTAGCTTGTTTCCCTGCTTCTTTTTTAGGTTGTTTTCCTGTGGTTTTGGGTCATTTTTCCTGCATTTTTTTTGAGTAATTTCCCTGCATCTTTTTGGCTTGTTTTCCTGCATCTTTTCAGGTCCTTTTCCTTCATCTTTTTTGTGTGGCTTCCATGCATCTTGTTTTGGGTCATTTTCCTGCATTTTTTGCTCATTTTCCTGCGTTGTTTTAGGGGTCATTTTCCAGCATCTTTTTTGAGTAATTTTCCTGCATTTTCGTGTAATTTTCCTGCACATTTTTTGGCTCGTATTCCTGCATTTCTGCCTGATTTCCCTGCATTTTTGAGCGGTTTCCCTGCATTTTTTGGCTCGTTTTCCCATCCCCAGCTGGAGCTGCTGCTGTCCCCGCTGCTGGAAGGACACGCTGGTGCTGGGACAGCCCGGGCAGGTGACAGGGATCAGCTGCTGCCCCCAGCTATTCCCAGTGCCAGGAATTGCTATTTTTACTCAGAGCTGCAGCGAGCTGAGCTCCTTCAACGCGTGACAACACTCGCTTTAAAGAGATTCAATTAACTTCAGTGTTAGGAGGAATTTAAATTCAATTATTTAAAAAAATCTAAATAAATTTTAATAAATAAATATTTAAATTAACGAATATTTAAAGAATTAAACCTCTTCAGCACTGCCCATCAGGCGGGGCTGCCAGGTCTGCAGTTCCTCCTCATTCCCAGTGTTTTTCCTGCCTTTCCATGGAGAATCCAGAGCATCAATCCCAACACAGGCAGCTTTGGACACTCAGGGAGCAGAGCTTCTAATTAAAACTTCCCAATTTGGTGTTTGGAGAGCAGCAAAGCACTGGCAGAGCCCTTCAAAGGATAGAAGGGGAAAAAATGAATATTTTACTGTGGGAATGTGCAGGGGGAACTTCCAGAACCTCTGGAGCAGGGTCAGGCTTTGAAGTGCCTTGGTGAGGGATTTTTGCTCCTCACTGAGCTCGGGTGAGTTCAGTGAGTTTAAAACTTTATTCTTCCAGATTTAGGGGATATCCTGAGCGGGAGGGACCCACAGGACAATCCAGTCCAGCTCCTGGACCCCAGCAATCCCCCCCGGGGGCGGTGTCCAAACGCTCCTGGAGCTCTGGCAGCCCCGGGGATCCTTGGACACCCCAGAATTTCCTTGGCTTGGGTTGAAACCTGACTGGGGCAAGTTTGGATGGGAATCTTCAATACTATTTTATTCAGTCTTCAATATTATTTTATTGATATATTATCAATTTTGTATAAATATAGTATATTACATGTGTATCATATGTGTATTATATGCATATCACATGTTTATAATATAATATAATATAATATAATATAATATAATATAATATAATATAATGTAATGTAATGTAATGTAATGTAATATAATATAACATTACATTACATTATATATTATTAATTATATATAATTACATTATTTTGTTATATATTATAATATTACATTAGAACATTATAATTACATTTATATTATTATATATATTTATAGATAGTATATATTATTATATATTTCTATGGATATTATAATATTTTATATTATATATTTTAATATATTTTCATATATTATTTGTTATAATATTGTGTTATTAATATGAAAACATGGCTTCCTGAGATATTGAACAGTTCCTCTGCTGGAAGCTCTGGCTGCAGTCCATCCTTCCCCAAAATCCATCCTAACCCTCCTGAGAGTTTCCCACTGTTCATATTTTCAATTTCGCAGCAGAGGAATTCCAGGAAAACGGTTTGAGCTGGGAGGGGGAGGATGGCACCTGAATGAAGACCCCAAACAGCTGGGGCAGGGCCCTGGGGAAGATTTGGATCCTGGTATAATGGGAATTTTGGGCCATTCTGGTATGATGGATCCTGCTTTGGATCCTGGTATAATGTGAATTTTTTGTCTATCCTGGAGTGATGGATCCTGCTTTGGATCCGGGTATAATGTGAATTTTTTGTCTATCCTGGTATGATGGATCCTGCTTTGGATCCGGGTATAATGTGGATTTTTTGTCTATCCTGGTATGATGGATCCTGCTTTGGATCCGGGTATAATGTGAATTTTGGGCCCATCCTGGTATGATGGATCCTGCTTTGGATCCTGGTATAATGTGAATTTTTTGTCTATCCTGGTATGATGGATCCTGCTTTGGATCCGGGTATAATGTGAATTTTTTGTCTATCCTGGTATGATGGATCCTGCTTTGGATCCGGGTATAATGTGGATTTTGGGCCATCCTGGTATGATGGATCCTGCTTTGGATCCGGGTATAATGTGGATTTTGGGCCATCCTGGTATGATGGATCCTGCTTTGGATCCAGGTATAATGTGGATTTTGGGCCATCCTGGTATGATGGATCCTGCTTTGGATCCAGGTATAATGTGAATTTTTTGTCTATCCTGGAATGATGGATCCTGCTTTGGATCCTGGTATAATGTGAATTTTGGGCCCATCCTGCCAGCTCATTTTTTGCCCGCTTCTGACTGTTTTTCCTTGTAGAAACTCTGTTTATTCCCAACTGTTTTGTTCCTATTTCTGGATCCAATTTCCCTCGATAAAATTCCTGAGGTGCCTGTGAAAGCCCTGCCTTCCTTCGCCACATTTCCTTGTCCTTGTGTGAATTTATTGACAAACGGCTGCACCCACCCCCTCCCCTTGTCTGATTTATTGAACAGTTAAAAGTTCATCTTTAAATAACAAAAACAACGCAGGGAAAAACCCTGCCCTGAGGCGTTTTTCCCTTTTTGCAGGAGGTCACCAGGGACAGTTTGGTTTTCCTGCTGGAGAACGAATCCTCTGGAGAAGTTTGTGCAATTCAAGGGGAAAACAAAACATTGCCAGAGCTGGCAAAGGAAAGGTGTGGTGGCACTGGGAGATAGGAACACCCTGCTTAATCCTCTTTCTTTTTATTCAGGGGTATTGATTATGAGGGGCTGTTTTATTGTGAGGCCCATCTGTGGCTCCTCTGCTGATTCTCAGGACTTAATAACGCAAGTGAAGTGTGTGTCAATGAATAATTCCAGAAAACCTGTTGGAATCATGGAATCAGAATGGTTTGGGTTGGAAATCCCATCCAGTGCCACCCCTGCCATGGCAGGGACACCTCCCACTGTCCCAGGGTGCTCCAAGCCCCAGTGTCCAGCCTGGCCTTGGGCACTGCCAGGGATGGGATGAGCTTCTCTTGGTGCCTTGGGAAGGCTGCCCTGGAACAGAGACCAGACTGAGCTAAAGAATAACGCAGGGATTTATTGAAAGGATCTCCTCCATGGATGCACCTTGGGCAGCACCAGAGCCCAGCCAGGGCTGCACCCAAGGTGAACCCAAATGGTCCCAAAATGCACGAGCGGGCACGGGGTCTGTCCCTTGGCTCAGCTCTGCTCCATTTGCACCTTGCAGTTCATTGTCCTGTTCCAGCCCCAGCCCAGGCACTCCCACCCTGCTTGTTTTCCTCTCTCCAGCCCACGCTGTTTGTGCTCCTGGGCTGAGATTTGGATCATTTGTCCTTGGTGCCCAGCTGGAGCAGGAATTGTTTTGTCTCCCTGCTCTGTGCAGAGAGCTCACCATCCCATAATATGAAGCCCAGACCCACACACTAAAGCAGCACAGAACCTGAAAAATAGAGAATCTAAACCTGGGGCATCACTCTGGGATGCAGGATCAACATCTGCTTTAATTTTGAACCCAGCTCAGTGATCCTATGTGGAATCACTGCTGCTGCTGTGCTGTGAAAGAACTGCTGAGGAAGAGCAAGGTCCAAAAGGAATCTCCATCTCCTGGGGATTTTCCCGGCAATTTGCTGGAGAAGATACAGAACTCAGAATTCAAAGAAAGTGTTTGGGGGGCAGAGGTTGAGTGTGGCATTTGTGAGGTGCCCCGACATTGGAAGGAATTGAGAATCCGACTTCATGTTCTTAGAAGGCTAATTTATTATTTTACGATATTGTATTAAAGAATGCTACACTAAACTACACTAAAGAATAGAGAAAGGATACAGAGAGAAGGCTACAAAGACTGATGATGAAATCTCATGACTCCTTCCAGAGTCTCGACACAGCCTTACTGTGATTGGCCATCAAGTTAAAACAATTCACATGAAACCAATCAAACAACGACCAGTTGGCAAACAATGTCCAAACCACATTCCAAAGCAGCAAACACAGGGGAAGCAAATGAGATAATATTGTTTTCCTTTTTCTCTGAGGCTTCTCAGCTTCCCGGGAGAAGAAATCCTGGCGAAGAGATTTTTCCAGAAAATGTGACAGTGACAGTTGAGCTCTGGGTGGGAGCCCAGGAACTGCCAGCCCTGGGGGCCACAAAGGGACCTGAAGGTCTAACTGTCAGTTCTTGGTGTGTACCAGAGATGTGGGGATCTGTTTTCCCATCCCAAGGAATTAAAGGAGTTCCAAAGGACTGGCCACGTCTTTCACCGGCTCAACAGCGTGCAAAGATCCATCCTGGGATGCTGGACATTGGAATTTTACTGGGATATTTTCTTGGTCCGAGCAGGATGTTATCAGGAACAACAGAAAGGAAGCTGTGAGGGCTCACCTGGGCTATTTCACAGTTGTGCTGTTCTGTTCCTGCTAAACCAAACACAGCGGGGCCCGTGTTTATCTCTGGCCACGCAGGACAAGGGTCCGTGCCAAATCCGTCCCAGGCTTTTCCTCACACCTGGAATCTGTTCCCTGAGTCCTTCCCTGAGGGAAAACTGGGCTCAGGAGCAGTTGGTCTGTCCTAGATGGTCAAACGCGGGTTTGGGTTTGTGTTAGGCTTGGCTTGAGTTTGGCTTTTACAGCCCAGCTGCTTCCCGTGCTGAGGTGGGTGTGTGTTCCTGACAAAATCTTGGATTTTTTCTGTTTCATCCATGATTTTTAGGGATTTTTAAATCCATAATTCTCCTGGATAGGTTTAAGAAGGATTGACTTCAGCTTTCTGCTTCCAATGCTGTTTCTAAAGCCTTTTCCCTTTCTCCTTTTCCCTTTTCCTTTTCCTTTTTTTTTCCTTTCCTTTTTTTTCTTTTCTTTTTTTTCCCTTTTACTTTTCTTTTTCCTTTCCTTGTCCTTTTCCTTTCTCCCTTTCCCCTTCCCTTTTTTCCTTTTTCTTTTCCCTACATGTTTTCATTTTCTTTGCAGCCTCTAATTCAGTTTGGCTTGGTTATTTTTATAACTCTATTCCCCAGTCCTTGAGATCCAGCTTACTTTGGGATCCTTTCTTTTTCTCTTTCTTTGGGATTCTTTCTTTTTTTTTACTTCCTTTGGGATCCTTTATTTTTGCCTTTCTTTGCTTTTTCTCTAGTTATTTCTCCCATCTTCTGAGAGAGGTTTAACTCAGTCTGGAGCTTTCCTGCATCATTTTCCACCACCTCCTCTTTTTCCAAAAGCCAATTCCTGTTAAATTTACACCCAATACAAAGAAATTCATCCTCTCTGTTCCCATCCTTGAGCTCATCTATCTCTTTAAATATGAGATTTTCCCTTAAACCAAAGGTGCATTTAACTGGTTTTGGGTTTTATTCTTAATTTCATTGATAAATTTAAATAATTCATTATTGACATGAGGTACCTGGGACTGGGAATGCCCGAGGGCAACTGGGCAGGCTCTACATTCCAATTTCCTGCTCTCCCTGTGCACCCCAGGCCCCTCTTGGGGCTGACTCTGCACCCCACCCTTCAGGAACAGGGAATTGTGCTCTGCCAGCATTCCTGGGAGAGGCTCTCCCTGCCGGGAAACTCCGAGGATCGCCCCTTGGTGAGGAAAAGGGGAATACAAGAAAACAGAACATTTTGTGTTAGAACAGCACCACTGGGACACATTCCAGCTGGAGGATCCTGCAGAACCAACTCTGACCCAACATTTGATGGAATGGGTGCCCTGGGATGTTTTTTGGGAACAGGAGGAGCAGTGGGACGTCTCCAGGGCAGAGAATTTCTCCCCCCCAGGGACATCCAAGTTCCCTGAGTGTGATGCTCCTGAGCTCTTTAACCAATTAATTATTCCTGCAATGGATATTTCCATGAATTGCATTAATTTCTGCTTCCACAGGAGCTGTTTAGCTGGGAATCAAACAGATATTCCCTGATGAAATCAGGAATAACAGGGATTTCTGTTATTTATTCTAAGTGTCAGTTCTTGGTGTGTACCTGAGATGTGGGGTTTTGTTATCCCACCCCAAGGAATTAAAGGAATTCCTAAGGACTGGGCATGTCTTTCACTGGACCAGCTGCTGAGACTGATAAAAATAGGCCTGGTTTTAGGCAAGCTGGGCTATTAATTTCAGTTTAAATAAGTTGGTTTAATGGAGATCCAAATTCTTCCACGCTTGAATTCCCCTGTGTGCTGGTCACTGCTTGATATCAATATCAAATGCATATTTTTGGTGTAAATAATCAATATTTCGGGCCAAATCTCCCAGCTCAGTGTTTATTCAACCTTTTAAAATCCATTTTTGGAGCTCCTACCTGCAGCTGCCACTCAGCTGCTGGCTGAACTCATTTTCTCCAGGGTTAATGAGAACAAATCCTTTGAACTCCCTGCTCATTTCTGTCTGATTTGGTGCAGGGCTCTCCCTGACTGCCTTTCCAGGGAAATTGTTTATAGGAATTATCAAGGGTTCCACCAGAAAAAGTTTGATTCAATTAATTAGAAATTCAGGACTTGGCCTTTGGCCAAAATGTAATTTACTTTCCCCAAGCCTGATTTGAAATGAAATATTCAGGCAGGTTTTAAGCTAAAAATAGAATAATCACAAGTTTCCTTAGCTCTTCTGCTGTTAAAAAAAAACAAAACAAAAAAAAAAACCCAACCAAATAAAATCCAACCAACCAACCAAAAAACTCTAAAAATCCCCAAACCCCAATGACTGAAAGGTGCAGAAATATTTCAACGTGAAAAGGAAAGTTGGGGGAGTTCTAAGCCAGGCCTGGCAGGGCAGGGAGGGTGTGCTGGGATCAGATGTTGATCCCAAATGCATCAGAGGGGTGGAGACGGGGCCCAGAGCCTGCACTGGTCCCAGTACAGCTCTGGAGGTGCTGTGGGCACCGGAGCCTCCCTGGAATTATCCCAGGGTTTGGTCCACAGAATGCCAAATGGATTTTTTTGGTGTAAATAATCAATATTTCTGGTCAAACCTCCCAGCTCAGTGTTTATCCAAGTATTTAAAATCCATGTTTGGAGCTGCTACCTGTGGCTGCCACTCAGCCCCGGCTGAGCTCATTTCCTCTGCTCCTGCAGGCCCAGCCTAGGCTGGGATCAGCAAACCCTGAGCCAGGGATCATCCTCAGGGTGGGATCCTGACCTGCAGCTCGGGCTGCCCCGCTCCCCAAACCTCTGCATTTGGGGTTACTGGGGGACTCCAAAATGTCCAGGCGTCCTTCCTGGTGGAGGCACCTGGATACACCCAAACGTCAAACCTCCATGGGAGCAGGACCTGAGCAGGGCCAGAGGTCACTCCCAAGTGACCAAGGCCAGGGTGTGGGGAGATGTTCTGTATCCCACAATTCCAACCTGCTGAGGATCCTCTTCCCCGCCTTGCTGACAATCTGTCTTAGGTTGGAAATGCAAGATGTGCCTGGGCTGTGTGTTCTGTCCCCTCTGTCAGAGCTGGGGCAGTTCTCTGCTGCTCACGGGGCAGTTTTCTTTCTCTCTGCCACAGCCAATCCTCCCTGCAGGAGATCTCTGCTGCTCATGGCCACTGAGTGTCCCTGCAGGGCTGATCCAATTCCATCATCCCATGGGGAGATGCTGCGCCCAGGGCAGGAGCCAAGCATTCCTGCCTGGATCCAATCTGAGCCTGGCAGCAGCACAGCAGCCTTTGCCCCCTGCATTCCCAGAGGAGCAGCTTTCTGCTGCCCTGCATTGCCAGAGCAAGAGCAGGCCCATCTCCAGCAGCCCTGGAGCTGCAGAGGAAAACTCCAGCCTTGTGCAGGATCCCTGCTCCAGCAGAAGCACAGCTGGCCCTGCAGGAGGGCTGAGCCACCATGGAATGGCACTGCTGCCACCAGCCTGAGCCACAGCGTGCCAGGGCCTGCTCTGACTCTGGCAGGGCTTTGTTTGTACTGTTGCATTTGTACTTTTAATTTCCCTAGTACAGAACTGTTCTTCCTATTCCCATATGTTTGCCTGAGAGCCCCTTAATTTCATAACAACTATAACAATGTCATAAAAAATATAATAATTCAGAGGGAGGGGCTTTGCATTTTCCATTTCAGGGGAGGCTCCTGCCTTTCTTAGCAAACACCTGTTTGTTCAAACCAAGACACAGGGTGACAATCCTCTTCCCAGCCTTGGTGAGGATCCTGATCCCAATCCTGTGCAGCCCCTCCTCGCTGCTGTGTCAGGAACGTGTCCAGCTCTGCAGCTGGAGTTCCCATCCCCACCCCCAGAGCAGTTCTGGCCCTGCCTGGGTCTCTGTTGCTCCAAAGGAAGTTTCTGTCCCAGGGTTTTGCTGTTTTCCCTGCAGTGGGACACGGGAGGCTGGACTGGGAGGAGGATGATAAACTCATACCCCTGCTTGGATTTAAAATGAACCCCCTAACTATTTAAAGCTCAGGCTTTTCCAGAATTTTAAAACTGGTTCCATCTTGGTGATGGTTCTTTGGGATCAGCAGTAATTCCAGACCCAGCTGGGATATGGGACAGTGGTGATCCATTCTCCCTGCAGCAGGGAGTTCACAGAACCTGCAGACTCTTTTCCTTCTCTCCCCACACCGTTTATCCCCTCCATCCCTCCACTGGCACTTTTGGTACAGTGCTGGAATAACACAAGCAGGCCTCAGTAACGTCTGGGATGTGCTTTGATGTTCACAGAGGAGAAAGTGCTCCCAAAGTCAGTGATTTTCCCAGTCCTTCCTTTAAATCCTCACTGAGTCCAGTCCAAGGTGAGGGATCAGAATTCCTGATGAGAAGTGGGAAGGGGCACCATGGGTTAGTCACCTTCCCTGCAGCAGGGAGTTCACAGAACCTGCAGACTCTTCTCCTCTCTCCACCGTTTGAGAAATTCTGATCCCTTGTGGAGAGACAATTCCAGAATAGCACAATGAGACATCAGTACTAAAGGCAGTGATTTTCCTGGTCCTTCTTTTAAATCCTCGCTGAGTTGAATCCAAGAGGAGGGTTCAGAGTTCCTGATGAGAAGTGGGAGGAGGGCTGGAGAACTCCAGGTACCTCCTGCAAGGCTGGCAGGTTCCTGTCACAGTTAACCCCCTGGAGAAGAGAAAGCAGCTCCCTCCCTACTCCACCTAAATGATTTTATAGTCACCTTTGGCCTTTATTTCATTCTTTGCCCATTCACTATTTTAATTATGACTCTTTTTCCCCCTCCCTGGGCAGCCAAACCTCTCAGATTTTGCCTTTCGGTCGGGTTATTTCGGGAACTCATTAAATGCCTGGGTCACGTGCTCGTTATTAGAAAATGAAAACAAGTCGGTGGCTGTGCCACGGGAGAGGCTTCCTGGTGAATTACCGGAGTTAAGCAGTGGCTTAACAGCTTGAGACTCCTGGAACATTAGGCAGGGTTTTTTTAGACCCTTAATGCACGGCAGATTACGCCGCTTCCTGCTCGGAATGGTTTGAGGTTGTTGTCTGTGGTTGGTTTAATGGGGATGCTGCAGGGGAAAATGCAGGAATTACAGAGCCTGGCTGAGGACGAGGGTTTGGATAAAGGGAGGAGAACCCAAGCCATGAGCAAGGCCCATCCTGGGGCTGGGACCGGAGAAGAATCGTGGTGGGATCCACCAAACTTCAAATACTGGTGTCAGATCTTGAGAAATCACTCCTGGGGAATGATTCCTTCCTCTCCTCCCTGGGAATGATTCCTTCCTCTGCTCCCTGGGAATGATTCTTTCCTCTCGTCCCTGGGAATGATTCCTTCCTCTCCTCTCCTCCTTGGGAATGATTCCTTCCTCTCGTCCCTGGGAATGATTCTTTCCTCTCCTCTCCTCCTTGGGAATGATTCCTTCCTCTCGTCCCTGGGAATGATTCCTTCCTCTCCTCTCCTCCTTGGGAATGATTCCTTCCTCTCGTCCCTGGGAATGATTCCTTCCTCTTCTCCCTCGAATGATTCCTTCCTCTGCTCCCTGGGAATGATTCCTTCCTCTCCTCTCCTCCCTGGAATGATTCCTTCCTCTCCTCCCTGGAATGATTCCTTCCTCTGCTCCCTGGAATGATTCCTTCCTCTGCTCCCTGGGAATGATTCCTTCCTCTCGTCCCTGGGAATGATTCCTTCCTCTTGTTCCTGGGAATGATTCCTTCCTCTCCTCCCTCTTCTGCCAGCTGGGACCACTCGAACCCCTGGTGCCACTGGGAGAGCTGGAGAGCCCCAGAACCTGCCCCAAGCAGCAGCAGGATCAGAGGGGAGACAGCGGAGATGAGGGATTGATGATCACCCTGGAGATGAGGGATCAGTGATCACCCTGGAGATGAGGGATCAGTGATCATCCTGGGGATGAGGGATCAGTGATCACCCTGGAGATGAGGGATCAGTGAACACCCTGGAGATGAGGGATTGATGATCACCCTGGGATGAGGGATCAGGGATCACCCTGGGATGAGGGATCAGTGATCACCCTGGGATGAAGGATCAGTGATCACCCTGGGATGAGGGATCAGTGATCATCCTGGAGATGAGGGATCAGTGATCACCCTGGAGATGAGGGATCAATGAACACCCTGGAGATGAGGGATCAATGATCACCCTGGAGATGAGGGATTGATGATCACCCTGGGATGAGGGAACAATGAACACACTGGAGATGAGGGATTGATGATCACCCTGGAGATGAGGGATCAGTGATCACCCTGGAGATGAGGGATCAGTGAACACCCTGGAGATGAGGGATCAATAACTGCAGTGACCGCAGGGAGGTTGGGGACTTAATGCTCTGTTCCTGAGTGTCACCAGGGGACAGATCTGAGAGGCCGAATATTGCAGTGCAGTATTTGCAACAAAGCTTTACAAGCATTAGTGCAACAAAGCTTTTTTGGCTGCCCTTGCTCTGCTGAGACATTCTTTACCTCATAAAGGCAATTTGTGGGGTTTTAGATCACTTCTTGGACAAAGATGTGTCTGATCTGAAAAGGTTGTGGGCTCAGGGAAAAATCAACAGGAAAAACTCTCCTCAACTCCCAGTTTTCTAATCTGAAACTTGAATTTGTTGTGATTTACCCATCCTTTGCTATCAGATGGCAACTTTGGAACACAGAAGCAATAATGCAAATATTTGCAGAGGTTTGCTCTTCAATCAGTTAATAAATGTTGGTTTGGGTGTGCAGATGAGCTTAGGGATCTGCATCTTAAAATCAGGGCAGATGATGGAAGGGAATCCCAGGCACACGTCTGGGACACAGTTTGCTGTCACAGAGAGTGCCCAGCCCCAGAGGGAACAACAGGAAAAAGGAAAAGGACAGAGAGTTGTACCCAAGAAGAGAGAGGCTGGTACCATGTGAGCTCTGATTGCTCAGTGGTTTTTATTTCCCCTTGTTGCACTGGGCCACCTTCAAACAAAATGAACCAGGCTGAGCTGTCCAGGGAAAGTGTGGAAAAGGACTAAACCTTAATTAGCTGCTTCATTTTGGGATGAATTCATTAATTTCTCTTTCCAGGGGTGAATCAGGTGCCCCAACTTCTACTCTGTGGGTTTTTTTTTTGGTTTTTTGTTTTTTTTTTTTTTTTATTTTCCAGAAAGAAACACTTAAAAATAGTGTGGGTCAGAGGGAAGCTTCAAGGACCCAAAGGAAGGAGAGGAATTGTTCAACACCTCCCATCCATCCCTTGGTAGAGCAGGACAGGACGGTGATGGGAGAGCAAAACAAAGAGCAGACCTGGCAGAGCTCAGCTCTGGGAGCTCCTGCCCATTCTGGGCCTTACCTCTGAATTTTCACAGGGCACGAACAAGATCTGGGCTTGGCTCAGTTAGGAGGGACAAGGTCCCCAAATCAGCACCCTGGAGGAGCTCCTGGCTGGTGACGAGGCTCAGCGAGGCTACAGAGCCACCACTCTCACTGTCCATTTTCCAAAGGAAATCTCCTGGGATTGGTTCTGGGCACTCAGGTGGATTTATTTGGGCAGGACGTTGGAGATTGTGTGTTCCTGCTCACACCAGCTCTGGCTGCCCAGCCATGGAGTGATGGTCACTCTGCTGCTTTGCTATGGAGTGATGGTCACTCTGCTGCCAGCCATGGAGTGATGGTCACTCTGCTGCCCAGCCATGGAGTGATGGTCACTCTGCTGCCAGCCATGGAGTGATGGTCACTCTGCTGCCGAGTTATGGAGTGATGGTCACTCTGCTGCCAGCCATGGAGTGATGGTCACTCTGCTGCCCAGCTATGGAGTGATGGTCACTCTGCTGCCCAGCCATGGAGTGATGGTCACTCTGCTGCCCAGCCATGGAGTGATGGTCACTCTGCTGCCAGCCATGGAGTGATGGTCACTCTGCTGCCAGCCATGGAGTGATGGTCACTCTGCTGCCCAGCTATGGAGTGATGGTCACTCTGCTGCCCAGCCATGGAGTGATGGTCACTCTGCTGCCAGCCATGGAGTGATGGTCACTCTGCTGCCCAGCCATGGAGTGATGGTCACTCTGCTGCCAGCCATGGAGTGATGGTCACTCTGCTGCCCAGCTATGGAGTGATGGTCACTCTGCTGCCCAGCTATGGGCTGATGGTCACTCTGCTGCTTTGCTATGGAGTGATGGTCACTCTGCTGCCCAGCCATGGAGTGATGGTCACTCTGCTGCCCAGCCATGGAGTGATGGTCACTCTGCTGCCCAGCTAGAGCCGATGGTCACTCTGCTTTTCCCAGCAGCCATTCAGGGTTTAGATGCCACCTTGTGAGACTTCCACAAATTTCCACAGCTCTTTTTGTCACTTGTGGCCGTGGGAATTGAGGTCCACAAGGGCCACCAAGGCTTGGGTGGCACAGCCTGGTGACACCTGGGGATCTGGGCTCCCATGGGTGCCATTGGCTCGATGCCACTGTGGTGAAGCCACCCCAATATCTCCACCAGTTCCCCCAGGTTCTCCTGGATGGTGCCTGGCACCTTGCACACCCTCTGACCAACAGTGAAGCCCAGGCTGGGGTAGATGATGGAATGTCTGGTTTTGGAATTCCTCTTGGAATTTGGGAGATGAAAGACGAAAAGCAGCGTGAAGAGCTCAGGGGGGTTTTTGTTTGCTCAGTGGGCTGTTTTTTGCTCAATGAGGTTGTTTTTTGCTCAGTGGGGTTGTTTTTTGCTCAGTGAGGATTTTTTTGCTCAGTGGGGTTTTTTTTTTTTGCTCATTGGGGTTGTTTTTTGGTCAATGGGGTTGATTTTGTTCATTTGGGTTGTTTTTTGCTCAGTGAGGATTTTTTTTCCTCAGTGGGGCTGTTTTTTGCCCATTGGGGTTGTTTTTGCTCAGTGGGGTTGTTTTTTGCTCACTGGGGTTGTTTTTGCTCAGCAGCCCGACTCCCTCATTTCTCCACTCTGGTTTCAATGCCTACAGTGACACACAGTGGTGATGGGCTCTGCTGTGCCACAGCACTGCCTGGACCTGGGGGACACTGGAGATGGTGGCAGTGGTGACCACCAGGCTCCCCTTGCAGGAGGATCCACCTGCTGATGAGGTTTGGGCTCCAGGCTGCTCTCCCATGGCCACATAAGGAAGCTTTGGAGTTCCCAGTCTTCCATGCAATCTGTTGCCCATTTCTCACGGAGTTTTCTCCCAGTTAGCAGAGAACTTGAGGTTCCCTAAGCTGATTTGTGCCACAAATGCTGCGCTCAAATCCTCTTTAGTTTCTGTGACAATGCATTTTTTTTTTATCCTTGTGTAAGCAGCCAGGAAATAAAAGTTGGCTTTTGGTTGTCATGCTCCCCCTGTTCCTTGCACTCCTGGAGAGCCCAGCAGGCAGAGGTGTCTCCTGTTGTTCCTCAGGAGAACATTTTCCATCGTCCCTGGAGGTGCTCCCTTTCCATTTGCAGGTGTTTGCAGGGCAGGCTGGTTTTCCACAGGAATATTCCATTTTGCGATTCCGTTGCCTAATTTCCAAATGATTTTTGGATTTATTTTCTTTCTCCTCACCTGCTTGGAGAAGGAAAATGATCAGATGAGGAGAAGTCTTGGGCTGTCTTCCCACTTGGGCTGGAGGTGGAATCACAGAATCCCAGACTGGTTTGGGTTGGGAGGGACCTTCAAGCCCCATCCTGTTCCATCCCTTGGGCAGGGACACCTTCCACTGCCCCAGGATGCTCCAATCCTCCAATCCCGTTCCATCCTGGCCTTGGACACTTCCAGGGAAGCTTCAGGCAAGCCCCTATTTCCAAATCCCAGCTACTGAAAAGATAAAGAAAATACCGATACAGATCTTGTTAGAAAGCACTGGAAGTAAGGAGCAAGCTGCAAACAAATGCCTCGAAAATGGGTGGAAACGCCAGGAGCGCTCCGTCTCTCGGGGCTCACCCCTCCGAGCCGCCCCGGCAGGGCGCGGAGCCCGGGCTGCGGCTCCCGGAGCGGAGCAGATGCGCCGGATCCCCCCCGGCCGCGGAAAAACGCTCCTCGCTGGCAGCCTCCGCACCCGCGCGGCTCAAGGTCAAGCTGCTGCCAGCTCCATCCCTCCGGAGCCGAGCCGGAGGGGCAGAGAACCCTCGGCGAGCGCCCGAGTCCCTTCTCCCCGCAGCGGCAGCGCCGGCCCCGCGCCCCGTGGCGCTCGCAGCCGCGGGGACCCGCTGCTCCCGGGGGGCTCGGGGCGGCCGCGGGCGGGCAGCGATGCTGGGCTGCTGCTGACATTTCCGCCCGCCGGTGCCCAGCCAATTGGCGGGGCTGGAGCAGCCACACATGAAATATGATGATTTTCAGGAGGAGGAGGAGGAGGAGGAGGAGGAGGAGGGGGAGAGGGCGGGAGAGCCGCCGGCCCGCATGCCGGGGGCTGCGCACAGCCTGGCCGGAGGCGAGCGCGGCCGGAGGAGCCGCAGCACCCCGGGGATGGCCCCGAGCACTGATCAGGAGGATGCCACCGCCACCCAGGTGGGCCGGGCACGGTGGCACCACGGCCGGGGGACGCTGCCCTGGGGCCTGGGGACGCGCAGCTTAGCGGGGATCTGTCCTGTCCCCCCCGGAGCTGATGGCTCGGCGCTGTCCCCGGCGAGCTGTGCCACGCACGGGGCCACCGGCGCTGCTTAGCGGAGGGCTGAACTTTTTTGGGGGGGGTTCGGTCTGGTTTGGTAAAAACCCGGAATGCCAGCCCTGGAAGGACGCGGTGTTGCTGTGCCAGAGCTGCTCGGTTCAAACTTCGCAGCCTGGTCCTCGGTTTGATGGGAAGCACTTGACAGAGCTGCTCTGTGCCTGCCGTTAACCCTCTCCCAGCTCCGGCCGGGCTGGAAGCTGTTAACCCCGAAAAATTCACTCGCAACAAATTTAACCCCACTAAGGAGCCACGGCAGAACTCCGGGAATGGCATCCAGCAGCTGCTCCTCTTTATAATGACTTTGCATTTATCCCAGAGCCGGCTGGCGAGTTCGCACTTTATTATTATTATTATTTCCCCGAAGGGGAGGGGGTCCGATTAAAAATAATAATCATACAATAATATTCCCGACGCAACCCTGGGAGGGCAAACCACACCTCCCCGTGCTCCGACTGTGCCACCGCTGTCGCTTTATTAATTTCCCTGCGCCGTGAGTGACAGTCCTCCAGAAGTGATAATTGGTGCGCTGTGTCTTTAAAAGGTTAAAACCCTTTTCAAAAAGGCCTCGACTCATAGTGGGAAAAGACAAGAGAGGCTTTGGCTGGCTTTGGATCCAGAAAACAGCTGCTGATTAGAGTCTGCGTCTTCGGGCTGAATTTATTACATATTTTTCAGCAGCAGGGATTCTAGGAGGAAGCTTCCGTTTGGGTTTCATGATCGTGGTTTATTTTTATTCAGAGGAATAACAGAGGAAGGATTTGTTCCGGCTGGAGCATGCTCACAACCTGCAAGACCTCCCATTATTAAACTGCCTACTTTGGGCTTTAATATCCATGTGGTATTTTTTTGATTTTTATTAGCATTATTATTATTTGGCAGCGTGCATCTGTCTATTTTTAAAATTTTTTTAATAATTTATTCGGAGAGGAAGCTGATCTCGCAATGAGCTTTCTCCTTCCTTACTTGAAACAGGTGCTAATGAAAGAATGCAAATAGCACCGGCTGAGCCGAACATTTCATAAAGAAGGGAACAGCCACCGACCCCAGCCGCTCCGGGATCTGCCCGCTGGCCCCCGGCAAAGGTAGGCACGGGGGCTTTTGTCGCTATTTTTTTGCTGTTGTTCTCTGCGTGGATCTTTGGGATTTTTTTCTCGCCCTTCCTTCCTTCCTTCCCTCCCTCCCTGGCTGGCTGCGGGTGCCCAGCCGGCCGGCTAGATTCCATTTTTTCTCCCCAAAGGTGCCAGCTTGGCGTCCCCAGCCCGTGTCCCCGCGTCCCCACCGGGGGTGGCCGCGGCCACCTCCGCGCTGGGAGAGCGCCCCGAGCCCGGCGCTGTCACCGAGCCCAGCCCGGAGCCGCGGCCCCGCCACGCTCGCAGCTACTTTGCCGCTTAATTAGCCCTGGCTGTCGCATGAATTTATCGTCGCTTGACAGCAACTTCATTTTCTCCCACCGTGCGGGGAGGAGGAGGAGGAGGAGGAGGAGGAGGCGATGAATTGGCGCTGGCTGGTGGGAGGCAGCGCTGGGGGCGGTGGGAGGCGATCGCGGGGTGTGACAGGGACGTGCCAGCCGGCCAGGGGCGTGCGGGGGGACACGGGCTCGGGGACGTGTTGCTCCGGGGGCAGCCGCGTCCTCCCGGGGCCCCGCCGGAGCCGGAGCCCGGGGCCTGCGCCGCTTCCATCCCTTCCCTCGCCGCTGCCTGCGGCTGCTCCCCGATGCTCCAGCGCGGAGAGAAATACCCAAATTAAACAAATAAAACCAGATTCCAAGGCTCGTTTCAGCAGCGAGGTCCCTGCTGGTGGCTGGATCCCTGCACAAAGCGCTGCGGTTGGGGTTTTTTCCTCCTCCTGCTTGGTTCTATTTGGCCGTGGCATTCGGGGATCAGCCTGCGAAGGTTTGTCCTTCGGGAAGCCCGAGTTTTTCCCGATGTTGGAGGCAGGTGGAGGCATCCGCAGCCCCTTGCGGTACCTGCCCGCGGCTCTGGCCGGGTTGTGCGCCGTGTTCCCAAGCCCGGGCTTGCAGCAGGGACTGCAGTGGCCTCTCCAAGGGCCAAATCCAGCCCTCCTTGGGATGATCCAGCTCCTCTGGCCGTGGGAGCCTCCGAGGGCAGGGATTAGCCCTTTGTCTGGAAGTTTGTGTTTATATTTCGGCGTGTTTAAGTGTTACATATTTCTGTTCTGGCTGTGCGTGCGGGATATTTGCTGGGGTTTTGCCCGAGCATTCAGGAAAGGATCTGCAAGAAAAGTTTCCCCTGATGAGTTGTGCGAGCTGAGGGTGGGCAGCACGTGAAACGAAACATTTATTTTATATAAACAGCCCCTTGAAGCTTCCTCCAGAGAGAACTTGGGAACGTCTGACCTGACAGAGAAAAAGTACCCAAAACTCAATGTGCAGCCTGGTCTGTCCATCCCTCCCCCACTCCAAAAGCAGATGATTTTTAATTAAGAATTTGATATGGGGTGTGTGTGCAGGAAAATAGGATTAAAGTGTGTTCTGGAGGCAGCAGGATGGGAATCTTCCTCTGCTCCTGGTTTGGGCTGGGTGAGGGCCAGCAGCACCTCATGTCCCCTGCCCTGCTGCTCTAGAAGACAAATCCAGGTGCTGATGGCTGCTGGAAAGCCCCAGCCTCAGGGTTTGGGATGTGAGAGCATGGATTTTTCCCAAAACCTTGTGTTCCCTGCGCCGAGACAGCTGCTGCTCCTGCAGGATTCACTTCTCGCCGTGCCAGTAACAGAGTTTGCCCAATTCTGCTTTTTAAAAATTTTTCTTTTGGTGGTTGCAAATCCTCGGAGCTGAACCAGAACATGGGAAGGGGGGTCTGGCTTTATTCCCTCCCCCTCTGGCTCAGCTGGAGCGCTCGGATCTGTCCCGGCAGTGCCGTGTGCTGCTCCTCCCCACGCCCAGCACTCGCTCTGCTCAGGGAAAGCTTTTGGATGAGAAGAAAGCCCGAGCGAGTGGTGGCTGAGGAGGGAGAGGATGAAGGTGGCGTTTTCCCTGTGGAAGGTGGCGTTTTCCCTGTGGAAGGTGGCGTTTTCCCTGTGGAAGGTGGTGTTTCCCCTATTAAAGCATCTCCTATGTCGAGTTTTGGTTTCTGTGCTGCCTCTGGGGTTGTGAACATCTCTGTGCACAACCCAAACCCTGGTCCAGCATCTGGGGCAGGACACAGTGGGGTTTGTCCCAGAGTTCTCAGCACAGCTGGTGGCACCTGAGCCCTGCCAGGATCTGCTCTGAGGCCTCTGTGACACCTGAGTGTGACTTGGTGGCCCTGCATCTTTATGATTTTTATAATTTCACCCCTCCTGAGAAACAGAAATGAAGCTGGTTTAGTCCCAGGGTGCTTCTCAGCAGAGGTGGTGGCACCTGAGTGGTGAGTCCTGCCAGGAGCTGCTCTGAGCTCTCTGTGACACCTGAGGACCGGTGGGAATTTGTGGCCCTGCATCCCCATGACTTTTATAATTCCACCCCCACTGAGAAAGAGAAATAAAACTGGTTTTGTCCCAGGCACCGCATCCCAGCTCAGCTGGCACTGGAAAGGATTCTGGTCATTATTTTCCTTGAAACAGTTGAAAACTCCTGTAAACACACCCAGCACACCAAGCCGGGGCCTCCAAAGGTCTCTCCAGCACCTTGGCTGTTCCTGGGAATGGCAGCTCCATGGGAATGGGGAGATTTCCTGGGAATTCAGAGAGCGGCTGATGGGCCAAAGGGTTTTGTGGAGCCCTGGAGGAGCCGGGGTCAGAGAGCTGAACGGCCTCCTCTTCCTCTTCCTCTTCCTCTTCCTCTTCCTCTTCCTCTTCCTCTTCCTCTTCCTCTTCCTCTTCCTCTTCCTCTTCCTCTTCCTCTTCCTCTTCCTCTTCCTCTTCCTCTTCCTCTTCCCCTTCCCCTTCCCCTTCCTCTCTTCCTCCTCCTCCCTCTCCTTCTCCTCAGGTGCACTCTAAGCCTGGATTCCCACCTGGATAAAATTCCCAGGATTTTCTCTGGATGTGGAGCTGGTGAGGGAGGGATGAACAGGAGAACAGGAGCTCCCCGCTGACCCAAACCCCGCGTTTCCAGTGGGGCCGGCGGCGGGGGACCCGGCCTGCCCGTGCTGCCGCGAGCACAACCCGCTCTGCCTTGGCTTGGGCCAAACACCTCTTCTCTCTCCGTGCCCGCTCAGCCTCTGCTGCTGGCTCCGGTCATGGAGATGGATGGATGGATAATGGGGGATAACAAGGGAATAATATGGGTTAGGATGGGAATAACATAGGATAGCGTGGCAATCGCGTGGGATAACATGGGAATAACATAGGATAGCGTGGCAATCGCGTGGGATAACATGGGAATAACATAGGATAGCGTGGCAATCGCGTGGGATAACATGGGAATAACATAGGATAGCGTGGCAATCGCGTGGGATAACATGGGAATAACATAGGATAGCGTGGCAATCGCGTGGGATAACATGGGAATAACATAGGATAGCGTGGCAATCGCGTGGGATAACATGGGAATGGCGTGGGATAACATGGGAATCACATCTGATAGGATGGGAATAATGTGGGATAGCATGGGAATCACATGTGGTAGGATGGGAATAATATGGGATTGCATGGGATAGCAGGGGAATAATATGGGATAGCATGGGAATAGCACAGAATAGCGTGGGAATAACGTGGGATAGGATGGGAATAATGTGGAATAGCATGGGAGTAGCATGGAATAGCTTGGGAATAATGTGAGATAGCATGGGAATAATGTGGGATAGCATGGGAATAATGTGGGATAACATGGGAATAATGAGGAATAGCATGGAAATGGTGAGCCCAGCTCCCTGGTTTATTTCCCTGTTGAAAGGCGCATGGTGATACCTGAAGAGGATTTTCCAAAATAACTTGGAGGGCTGGTGCTTGCTACCCATATTTAGCCATGTTTTGAACCCATATTTCCCCCTATTGCTGACCCATATTTACCCATATTTCTCCATATTCTTGACCCATATTTTGAACCCATTTTTACCCATACCTTTGACCCATATTTGCCCTTTTTTACCCATATTCCTGACCCATATTTATGCATTCTCATCACATTCCTGCCCTTCCTGCAGCAGGGCTCTCAGGATCCACAGGCCACATCTCTCCCTTTAGTTCTTTAAAAAGCTCTGAAACTTTTTCATGCCAAGAATGGAAACGTTGCAGCTCCCTAAGTCAGGGATTTGCTCTCGCTGCTGTGGGGGGGACCAGCATGGCCTTTTTTGTTCCTTTTTAACCTTTCTGCATCTTTACTTTTCCTCCTGTGTGGGAAACGGGGAGGAGGGAGGAGGGGGAGCCTCCTGGCCGAGCTCTCAGTGGGAGTCCCCGGCAGATTGAAAATACAAATAATAAGTTCTGACTCTAAGCCCCAACTGCAGACAGCAGCACTCGCTGGGGTTTTGGGGTTGTTTTTTGATTTTAGATCATTATTTGCTGGGCAGGCTCTGGAAAATGCTTCAGGGGAAGCACATTTTGCTGTGGAGCCAAATGGGGTTTGAGAACCCCAGGGCTGTGGGTGCTCAGGGGGATTGGGGCTGTTTCAGGGGGGATGTCCCACCTGGAATGGAATAATGGGATCATTTAACCAGGCTGGGGCAGTTTGGGCTCTTGGGGGGCTCTGGGGTGCTGCTGGAATCCCCAGGGAGCCCTGGGAATTGCTGCTGGGATGGTCCCCAGGAGCTGCTCCCAGCCTGGATGTGCTGCTGTGTCCCACGAGGCCCTGACCCCGCTCCCTGCAGCTGGGAGAGGAGGATCCCACAGGAGGAGCCCGTGGGATTCCAGCGGAATTCCCAGTCCTGAGGCAGCCCAGATTTCAGTGCTGCACAATCTGTCCCTCCCTGGCTTCTCTGTGGGACCTTGGGAAGGAGCTGGGACAGTAAAATCCGGGGAGGAGATGCCCATGGATGGCTGGATCATCTCCTGCCCCTGGAGGATCCCACAGGAGGATGCTGTGGGATTCCAGCCCTTCCAGTGGATTTTCCACCCCTGGAACAGCCCGGATTTCAGTGCTGCACAATCTGTTTTTCACAGCTTGGGAAGGAGCTGGGACAATAAAATCCAGGGGAGGACATGCCTGTGGATGGCTGGATCATCTCCTGCCACAGGAGGATCCCATGGGATTCCAGCCCTTCCAGTGGATTTTCCACCCCTGGAGGAGCCTGGATTTCAGTGCTGCACAATCTGTCCCTCCCTGGCTTCTCCTGAGGGGCTTTGAAGGAGCTGGGACAATAAAATCTGGTGGAGGAGATGCCCATGGATGGCTGGATCATCTCCTGCCACAAGAGGATCCCAAGGGATTTCAGCCCTTCCAGTGGAATTCCCGGTCCTGGAGCAGCCTAGATTTCTGTGCTGCACAATCTTCTCTCCCTGTGGGACCTTGGGGAGGAGCTGAGACAATAAAATCTGGTGGAGGAGATGCCCAGGGATGGCTGGATCATCTCCTGCCACAAGAGGATCCCAAGGGATTTCAGCCCTTCCAGTGGAATTCCCGGTCCTGGAGCAGCCTAGATTTCTGTGCTGCACAATCTTCTCTCCCTGTGGGACCTTGGGGAGGAGCTGAGACAATAAAATCTGGTGGAGGAGATGCCCAGGGATGGCTGGATCATCTCCTGCCTCCCTGGGGGAAGGCTCCAGGGCTGCTGCTGCCTCAGGGATGGGATTTGGGGGCTGCAGGAAGCAGCAGTGAGCAAATCCTGATGTAAGCAGGGATGCTCTGGGATCAGCGAGCCCAGAATTGAGCTCTGAGTAAGGCAGGGATGAGAAAAGCTCGTGGTGATGTCAGGGGTGAGCTCAGGGGCCTTGGAAAAGCACCTCGGATCCAAACAAAACTTCTCTGCTGCTTTTTTAGCTGCTTTGAGAGCTAAAGCAGATTTTATTATCCCTTGGGTGTTCCTGCATGGATTTGTTCCTGGTGGATGGATTGGAAAATCCACAGAATTTCCAGAATGACCAGGTTGGAAGAGACCTTCAAGACCTTGGAGTCCAACCCAAACAAAAGGTCCAGGAGGTTTGAAATAACTAAAATTGGATTTTAGATGGAATTTTGTGTGCAGAAGAGCAGGTCCTCGGGAAGGGCTCAGCTGCACCATCCCCATCCCAATCCCTGTAACCCCCATCCATCCCCCCGAAACATTCCAGCATTTCCAGTCCTCCCCAGCCAATTCCCCTCTGTTTTAATCCATGAAAAGAAATTTCTCCTCATCTCTCTCGTCCTTTACCTGCCTCTGTGTTGCTTTTCAGAGTCCCTGCATTTGCAGGGATATTCATTTCACCCAGGTTTTGGTACCTTGGGCTCAGATTTTGAAGTTTTTTTTTGTTTTCTGTACTTCTGGCATCAGAGGGAATTTCACGGGAGAGTGCAAATTGCTGAGACAAACAGCTTGTTTTGTTTTGAAGGGTTCTAAAGCAGTTTGGTCGGATTTTTTCCTGAAAAAAAACCACCCAAAAACCTCCTTGCTGCCGGGGATTTGGGGCAAGGAAGGAATTCTCCTGTGCAGCAGGAATGTCCCCAAAACCACATGGTGATATTTGATTGATTATAACTTGCATTAATTAATTGGAGAGGAATTCTGTGCAGGGAATAACAAAAAGCTGGTAGCTGGAAGGGGAAGGAAGGGAAATATTTACGGGTTAGAGGAGGGGCATGAAGGGGGTCAGGAGAGCAAGAACTGCAGATTTGAACAAATCAGGTAATTATAAAGATATTGCTGTTTTATCCAAATAAATTGGGATTTGTGGGGTGTTGAACCTGTTGAGGTTGATGGCGAGAGCAAAAGGTGCTTCTCAGCTGGGGCAAAAATGAAATGATTTCACTCCTAATTAAGCTGGATCCATCATTAGTGGGATTTAAATTGGCTTTGGGGGGTTAGGAGGAGCCGGAGGCAAAAATCCTATTGGTAGTTTTGTTCTTAAATTGCAGAAGGAGAATTGTTTTTGTTCCCCCATCCCTGAAGGGAATCCCCGGGGGGACACAATTCCCTGGGGTCTTTGGGGCGGGAGGAGAAGGAACCTTGGGGTTTGGTTTGGGTTTGCCTGTGAGGGAAAAATGTCCCTGGGCTGATCCTCCCTGGCACCTCAGCAGGAAAGGCCGTCTGAGTGGGGTTTGAGTGGGGTTTGAGTGGGGTTTGAGTGGGGTTTGTGTGACCCCCAGTGCTGCAAACGCCAGTTCTTTGGGGTTTGTGTGGGGTTTGAGTGGGACCAGAGCTGCAAATGCCATTTGTGTGGGGTTTCTGTGGGACCAGAGTGGGAAATACCACTTCTGTGGGGTTTCTGTGGGGTTTCTGTGGGGTTTATGTGGGGTTTATGTGGCACCAGAGCAGTAAATGCCAGTTCTGTGGGGGTTTTGTGGGGTTTGTGTGGGACTAGAACAAGAAATGTCACTTGTGTGGGGTTTGTGTGGCACCAGGGCTGCAAATGCCAGTTCTGTGGGGTTTGTGTGGGACCGGAGTAGGAAATGTCACTTGTGTGGGGTCTGTGTGGGATTTGTGTGGGGTTTTGTGGTACCAGAGCTGCAAATGCCACTTCTGTGGGGTTTGTGTGGCGTTTGTGCGACCTGAGGGCTGCGAATGCCATTTTTATGGGATTTGTGTGGGTCCAGAGCAGGAAATGCCTCTTGTGTGGGGTTTGTATGGCACCAGGCCTGCAAAAGCCACTTCTGTGGGGTTTCTGTGGCACCAGATAGGAAGTGTCACTTGTGTGGGGCTTGTGTGGGGCTTGCATGGGACCAGAGATGCAAATGACATTTGTATGGGATTGATGTGGGACTAGAACAGGAAATGCCACTTGTGTGGGGTTTCTGTGGGGTTTCTGTGGGGTTATTGTGAGGTTTCTGTGGGGTTTGGGTGGGATTTGTACGGCACCGGGGCAAATGCCAGTTGTGTGGGGTTTGTGTGGCACCGAAGTAGGAAATGCCACTTGTGTGGGGTTTCTGTGGGGTTTCTGTGGGGTTTGTGTGACCCCAGGGCTGCAGATGCCAGTTCTGTGGGGCCCAGTGCCATGGGGGGCTGCAGGAACAGCTCCTTTCCCTCCTCTTGTAGTTCCATGCCCCAGTTCCAACATGCCCAGGATGGAGGATATCAATAACAGGCCTTTGGGGTAACGGGAACAACCCCAGAACTCAAAGGACTCCTGGAAAACTCACCTGGAGAGCCGCCAGGAAGTGCCTGAATTCCCAAAATATTGAATTCAGCTGGAATTCAGCCCCTCCAGGGTGCAGGAATGCAGCAAATTGGGATAAAACTGACAAAAACTCCAGGAACTGGAGACAGAGCTGATGTTCCCTTTGCCACGGGAATTTTGGGCTGCAGGGATTTTGGGATACTGGAATTTTGGGCTGCAGGGATTTTGGGATACTGGAATTTTGGGCTGCAAGGGTTTTGGGGTACAGGAATTTTGGGCTGCAGGAATTTTGAGCTGCAGGGATTTTGGGCTGCAGGAATTTTGGGCTGCAGGGATTTTGGGATACTGGAATTTTGGGCTGCAGGGATTTTGGGCTACAGGAATTTTGGGCTGCAGGGATTTTGGGATACTGGAATTTTGGGCTGCAGGGATTTTGGGATACAGGAATTTTGGGATACTGGAATTTTGGGCTGCAGGGATTTTGGGATTTTGGGAGTCTGGGCCCTCCTGGGCCCATCAGCTCCTGGCCTGAGCACTTCCCAACGCTGCTCCTGGTGGGATGTTATCCCTTGGGAAGATTTTCCAAAGCTTAGGATAATATCTAGATCAGTAGGAACACAAGAAAGCTGCAATTAGCCCCTATCCCTCGTTATCCCGGCTTTATTTTGGGATTTGGGTGCATTTTAAGGCCTGAACCCTTCCCTGGGCAGCCTGTTCTAAACGAAACTGAGAATTCCAAGGGTGATTTCCCAGCTCCCTGCCCATACCAGGTTCCTGTTGCTCCTGTTGCTATTTCTGTCCTTATTTTTTTCCCCCCAATCCATTTGGATTTTGCCACTGGAAAAGCTGCTCAGGGCCTTGAGCTGTCTGCAGGAGCCCACCCCCAGCTCCAAACTGCATTTTAGCATAAAAACCCATAAAAATCTTCATTATGGACCAACTTTCCTGGCTGAAAAACCCTGAAACGAACTCGGCAGTGGGGAGCAAAGGTGGAGGAGGGGGGAGAGGATGCGAATATCCCAGAAAGTTGGGAAGTGAAGCATTCCAGGGTGGGAATAAGAGCTGGAGGTTGAATGTGCAATCACAACCTCCCTTTGTCTGCGGGCTGTTGATCGGGCGAAGCTGCAATCTCGTGGCAATAAATAGATATTTAAGATAAGCTCCGGCGTGTAATTAAAGACTTCTGCCACACGGCCAGATGCGCTGCCTTTATCTTTGTGTAAATGAGAGCAGAGCGGGGCTCTGCTGCGCTGAGAGCCCAAAAAAGGGGAAAAAAGGTTCTTTGTCCCAGTTTGCATCCGCTTGCTGCAGGGTGGGAGGGAGGGAGGGAGGGATGGGACCGTCCCCATCCCAGGAAAACTGGGAATTTCAGTGCTCCAAGGGCTAAAGGGAATGAAATGTGTTGGGAAAAGGTGTTGCCTTCATCCAGGAGAATTTCCCTGATTTTCCAGTGTTTTGGGATGGAAACCAGGGAGGAAGGGACTGAAGTTCAATGAGGGAGGGATGGGACCATCTCTTGCCCAGGAAATTTCAGTGTTCTGAGGAGCCAAATGAATGAAATGTGGTGTGGGCACTGCTGATAAATTGTGCATCCACATCCAGGAGGGTTTCCCTGATTCCCCAGAGTTTCAGGATGGAATTCAGGCTCCCCAGGGCTCTGACTCTGCCCCTGCTTTGGGACTCCAGGCACAGCTTTGTCCTCATCCCACAGGAGGGGTAGGATCAAAGCTTTGGGCTGAGCCCAAGCTCTGGAGCAGGTTTAGGCCCAGCAGCTCCCTGGGAGGGAATTTTGGGATCACTGAGGTTGGAAAAGCCCCCCAGGACCATCAATCCCCACCTTGCCACCAGCCCAGAGCAACATCCAGGTGTTCCTTGGACACCTGCAGGGGTGGGGACTCCAACCCTCCTATCTAGTGTCAGATCTGACATTCCAGTGGCAGACCCCCTTTCTGTGTCCCCCAGGGCTGCAGCAGGACCCAGGGCACAGAAATCCTGGGAAAATGTGCCCTGGGGTCTTGGGGGATGTTTGGAACTGCCAGGAAGACCCCCCAAAAAAATCAAAATTCTCTTGGATCTGTGAACTGAGCAGCGCAGCAGGGTGGGAAGTTGGAAGCAGCAGGGGGTTTGTGCAAGGTCCTGGAAAAAAAATCCACCTGAGTGGGGATAATTCCATCCTGGAAGGGCCTTTCTGGCTCTTTTCTGTGCCAGGACCCCCTGGAACAGGGAGGTTTTGTTCCAAGCAGTGCCTGTGCCATTGGTGGGGTCTGGTTTGAGCTTTTCCAGCACCACCTTGGATTGCAGATCCCCACTTTGGGCTGAAATATTTAAAAAAGGGATGAGAAGCGATGCTGTGTTTTGGGGATAAAAAACTGGGAAGGAGGAGAGGAAAGCAGAATTTCTTTGGGGATTTGTACCCCAGGGAATTCCTGCTGGACCCTGGGATGGGATTTGTACTCCTGGGAATTCCTGTTGGATTCTGAGATGGAATTTGCACTCCTGGGAATTCCTGCTGGAATCTGGGATGGGATTTGTACCCCAGGGAATTCCTGCTGGACTGTGGGATGGGATTTATCCCCTGGGGAATTCCTGTTGGACCCTGGAATGGGATTTATCCCCTGGGGAATTCCTGTTGGACCCTGGAATGGAATTTGTACTCCTGGAAATTCCTGCTGGACTTTGGGATGGGATTTGTACTCCTGGGAATTCCTGCTGGAATCTGGGATGGAATTTGCACTCCTGGGAATTCCTGCTGGACCCTGGAATGGGATTTATTTAGAATTTCTTGGGTTTATGTACTTCTTTTTCTTAACAAGATGGAATTGTTGGATTAAGTTTTTGAGTAATTTTTATGGGACTCCTTTCTTTTTTTCAACGAGCTCTTGGTGTTTTGCCTCTGTTCTGCCACTCCTCTCCCACTTAGGCCAGCCCAAAGCCTCTCTAAGCTCAGTATTTGTACCTTGATCCTGACCAGCTCTGACTTTAAGTCAGATATTTGATTCCTGGATGTTTTTCCCTGTTCCAAACCCCACGAAATGGCAGAGCCAAGCTCCCACCCAACAACCCCACTCTGCTTTTTGGGAAATGGGTTTTTCCCAGGCTAAACCCTTTTAAAACCCTTAAAGCCGCATAAGCAGCTTAAACCCAGCTAAAGCCTGAGATCATTTTAAACAGCTTGTGCCAATAGAGGGACTTAGATTATCTTAAATACCTTAAACAGATCTGCAGCTTTAGGGGAGAATTTGGCCAGATTTGGTTGATTATTTGCTTTGGGTGATTTTGGTGTCTCCACTGGGTGACTCTGCCCAGCCACTCCTGGCTGGGAGACAGAAAACCAGGGAATTTTGGGATTTCTTTTTACATTTTGGATGTTTGCTTGACAGTTTGACTGCAAACATGGCAGGAAAATCTGAATTTGTGACCTTAACCCTGCCTTGGTGCTCAGCTCAGGATCGTCTGTCATTCCTGGACCTTTGGGGTATTTGGGATAAATCTGCAGCTGATTTGCAGGAAAAGTTGGATTTTGTTCCACCAGGTGAGGATTTTCAGCACCTGGGCTGCCCTGTGCAGTCTGGATTCTCCTAAATCACTTCTAGAGCTTTGAAAATCCCACCTTCAATGCGGTGCCTTAATTAAACCTGGTTAAAAATGGGAATGAACAGGGGAAGGAGTCCAGACGCTGAGGGGATTTCTGCCCGCTCCTCACTCCACATCCTCCCCGTGTCCCTGGGGGATCTGATCCTTCCATTTTTTGGAGATTCAAAATCAGGATTCATTCCGGCTCAGAGATTTGAAGAGTTTGATTTATTCCTGAATTAAATCAGAAGGAGTTTCACTCACCTGGAGAGCTGAGTTGTTCCCACAGAGGCAATTTCTGGGAGCTGATGGAGCAGCAGCCCCTGGAATATTTTCTCCAGGAGACAAAATCCCCCAAAGCTGAAAGGAAAAACCAGCAGGGAAGATTTCCACCTGGAATTCCTCAGCTGGGAAAAGGAGCTCAAGCACTTCCCTGCTGCTGGAATGTGGGATGGGATTTATCCCCAGGGAATTCCTGCTGGACTCTGGGATGAGATTTGGACTCTGGCATGGGATTTGGACTCTGGGGTAGGATTTGTACCATGGAGAATTCCTGCTGGAATCTGGGATGAGATTTGTACCCCTGGGAATTACTGCTGGAATCTGGGATGGGATTTATCCCCAGGGGAATTCCTGCTGGACCCTGGGATGGGATTTTTACTATGGAGAATTCCCTTTAGACTCTGGGATGGGATTTGTACCCCTGGAAATTCCTGCTGGAATCTGGGATGGGATTTCTCTCTTGGGAATTCCCACTCCCCCTTACCCAAACTGCAGCTCCTGGGACACAGAACCCGCCTGGGCTGGGATTGTCCCCCAGTCCCACTCCTGGCTTTGGTGCTGTGGGATTTGTGTTCATTGGGAGCACCCTGGGAAAGGGAATTGATGCGGGAGCAGGAGGGGTTTGAGGTGGTGCTTAAAATCCAGAATTGGGCTGAGGGTCTCTGCTCTGTTTCTGCACTGGGACAGACCCAGGTGAACGGGAGGGGAAAATCATGGAAATACAAAAAGGTTTGGGATTGAAGAGACTTTAAAGCTCATCCCACCCCACCCCTGCCATGGCAGGGACACCTCCCCCTGTCCCAGGTGCTCCCAGCCCCAGTGTCCAGCCTGGCCTTGGGCACTGCCAGGGATGCAGGGGCAGCCCCAGCTGCTCTGGCAATTCCAGCCCAGCCCCTGCCCACCCTGCCAGGGAACAATTCCTCATTGCCAAGATCCCATCCAGCCCTGCCCTCTGGCACTGGCAGCCATTCCCTGTGTGCTGTCCCTGCAGGCCTTGTCCCCAGTCCCTCTGCAGCTCTCCTGGAGCCCCTTCAGGCCCTGCAAGGGCTCTGAGCTCTCCCTGGAGCCTTCTCCTCTGCAGGGCAGCACCCCCAGCTCTCCCAGCCTGGCTCCAGAGGGGCTCCAGCCCTGCAGCAGCTCCGTGGGCTCCTCTGGGCTCTCTGCAGCAGCTCCAGGTGCTGCTGGTGTTGGAATTCTGAGCTCTGCAGGTGGGGAATCACCTGAGTGGGGCAGAGGTACAGAATCCCCCCGTTTCCTTCTGCCCACAATGCTGGGGATGGTTGGACACCCATGGATGGATGGGAAAATGTGGCAGCTCTTGTGGGAAGGGCTGGCCTTGAGCAGAGCTGGGATCTCCATCCATTGGCAGCAGCTCCTTCCAATCTCTCCTGTGTACCCATGGAACAGACACGGATCTCTGACATCCCAAGGAAAGAGAATTTTGGGATTTTAACCATTTGAACTTGCAAGGGAGGTTGGAAAACAGAGGAGAAATTTCCAGTTTCATTTTCGTACTCCCAGGCTGGATCACTCACTCGGGTTGTTCACAGTGCAGCTCTTAATGAGTTCTGGGCTCCTGCATTTTAATCCCCTGATAAATGAATTTGTTATTCATAACACCGGAGGTGAGCGCTCCTTTGGAGGGAATTGCTTTCCTTCAGCCTGCCAAGCTCTGAATTCTCTCAGATCAGGCTGCTCTTCATCACCTTCCTGGATGTTTTCCTGCAGTTTGCACCTCCCCGGGGCTGAACTGCAGAGCTGAGTTTGGTGATCCCATTGCATTTGTGTTGCCCCCAGACGAAGGCAGGAATGATGAATCTGACTCCACGTTCTCAGAAGGCTCATTTATTACTTTATGATACTATTTTATATTAAAGAATACTAAACTAAACCATACTAAAGAATACAGAAAGGATACAGACAGAAGGCTAAAGAGCTAATAATGAAACTCGTGACTCTGTCCAGAGTCTGACACAGCCTGGCCCTGAGTGGCCAAAGAGTGAAAACAACTCCCAGCAGATCCAATGGAACAATCACCTGTGGGTGAACAATCTCCAAACACATTCCACACGAGCACAGCACAGGAGAAGCAAATGAGATCAGAATTGTTTTCCTTTTCTCTGAGGCTGCTCAGCTTCCCAGGAGAAAAGCCCTGGGAAAAGGGATTTTTCAGAGAATGTGACTGCCACATCATCCCAGTGAGTCCCTCCCAGATGGGAATATTCTGGGAACTGCTCCGTGTCAGGAGCTGCCTGTGGTGGATGGGACACTCCAGCCCCATGCGGGTGCTGCAGGGTGTGGAAGGAGCTTTGCAGCTCCCTAAAATCCATCAGAACGTAGGGTGGGCTGGGATGGGTTGGAAAGCATGCAGGGCTCTGGCAGCCAAGGGTTTGGTGTGGATTTGGGAGGGGATTAATGAGGGATCGATCTCAGCTCGGAGTAAAACTCCAGAGCCTCCTTCTCCTGGGTGCTCAGCAGCTCCAGGGCTCCTTCCCTGGAAAGCTGGGAAGTGTCTTTGGGATGTGGGGCTGACTCTGCACAGGGACAGCCTCAGAGCAGGGAAGGGGGAAGGCAGAATATCCCCAGGATCACTGATGCCTTGGGAAGGCTGTCCTGGAACAGAGACCAGACTGAGCTAAAGAATAAAGCAGGGATTTATTGAAAGGATCTCCTCCATGGATCCACCTTGGGCAGCACCAGAGCCCAGCCAGGGCTGCACCCAAGGTGAACCAAAATGGTCCCAAAATGCACGAGCGGGCACGGGGTCTGTCCCTTGGATCAGCTCTGCTCCATTTGCACCTTGCAGTTCATTGTCCCATTCCAGCTGACAGGAATGGCAGATTTGTCTTTCCAAACACGCTCTGGGGCTGCTGGTAGATAAAACCAGCACTGGGAGATAAAAGAAACAACGGGAAGGATTCCACTGATTGATGGATGGAAAAAGATATTTGCCTTTACAAATAAACTGTAGGTTGGCTGATAAATGAAATTGCACATTGAAAGATGAAAGAAACCACGGGGAAAACCCTAAATTCCGTAAGAGCTAAAAATTAAAAGGGAGGGTTATACATTAGAGGGGAATCTTTGGCATCGGGCATTCTGGGAAGTCTGAACCTCTCAAGTACCTCAGCCAGTGGGGAAAGAGAGAAGGAAATTGGGATTAAAAGGAGGCTGCATCCTCCAAATTTGAAGAGACCCCAGGGGAATGCCCCATGGCCCGTCCCTTTATTGGAATAAAGTAAAAGGACTCTGTCTCCTTTATGGACATAAACCCTGATGTTTGTGGATTCATTTTCCTGACACAGCCCCAGCCCAGGCACTCCCACCCTGCTTGTTTTTCTCTCTCCAGCCCACGCTGTTTGTGCTCCTGGGCTGAGATTTGGATCATTTGTCCTTGGTGCCCAGCTGGAGCAGGAATTGTTTTGTCTCCCTGCTCTGTGCAGAGCTCACCATCCCATAATACGAATCCCAGACCCACACACTAAAGCAGAACCTGAAAAATAGAAAAGTTACACCTGAGGCATCGTCACCCCAGACTCCCTTTCCTCCATGTCCAAACCCGTGGAGCTGTTCCAGGACACACCTGGGCTGTCCCAGGGAGCTGCAGGAGGAGCTGGGAACGCCAGTCCCAAAAGGATCCATGTCTCCCTCCTCCTCCTCCTCCTCCTCCTCCTCCTCCTCCTCCTGCTCTGCTCCAAAGTTTTCATGGAAAAGCGCTGATGCTGCAGCAGAGCTCCCAGGAAAGTTCCTCCCATAAAATAAAACTGGAACAAGGAGCCAGAATGCATAAAAAAGGAAAAAAAACCAAAATGGAACAGGAAAGGGTCACAAGGAAACAAAAAGCAGGATTGTGAGGAAGGATGGAAAAGGGGAACAGCAATAAAATCCCGTGGGTTTGGTCAGGACATTTCCTCGAGAACAGTAAAAGTAAAAAATAGCTCAGTTCCCTGAAAACCTGAAATTCTGAGTAAAAGGTTTTCCATCCATTCTCATAAATACACTTTTAATGTGGATTTTTATTAAAAATGCTCCTTTTAAAACTTTTAAACTGTGGATTTTTATTAAAAGTGTTCCTTTTAAAACTTTTATTTTCTGGGTGTCTTTCTCATAACCTCCCACTGCTTTCCCATCCCTGCTGGGCCATCCTCCCATGTCCTGTAACACCAAATATTGCTGTTATTCCTGAAAATTCTGCAGGGTTCCTGGTACCACACCGAGCTCTCAGCCTTTCCTTTTGGAACAGCACTTGCTACTGGAGAATAGCACTTAAAAAATTAAAAAAAAAAAAAAGCCTTTTCTTTACATTATTTAACGTCTCCAAGTGTTTTTCTGCATTATATCCCGTTTTTTTCTCATTTTCCTCATGAGGTGATGACCTACCTGAGCAGAGTTAAGTGTATATATATACATTTATTTATACAAAAGAATAAAAAAGACATTTTATCCACCAAGTAGAAGTCAGAAAGAAAGGAAAGCACAAAAATGTTGAATTTCTTGCTGGAACATCCAAAAAGTTCTGTGTTTTTAGAGATATTGGTTATTAAGAGGGAATAACAGGGAGATTCCCATGGGGTGGTGAAGAAGTGGTTGTGGCTGAAAGGTGTGTTCAGACCAGGTGGGGATTTATATTTATATTTATATTTATATTTATATTTATATTTATATTTATATTTATATTTATATTTATATTTATATTTATATTTATATTTATATTTATATTTATATTTATTCATATCCACATTCATATTTATTATTTAAATTTATTTTTATTATTTAATTTTATTTATATTTGTATTTATAATCATATTCATACTGATATTATTTCATATATTTTTATAATGTATTGGTTATTTTTATAACTTATTAATTATTTTTATCATTAAAATTTTTTTTTAAATGTAATTTCTTGCTCCACCCTTCCAATTGCACTGAGCTGCTCTCCTGGGCGAGGCCTCCCCAAAACTCTTCCCTGAAGGTTTTCTTTTACATTTCCTCTTGAAAAAAAGTCATATTTTGATTTTTCGGCACCCCGAGCTGTGATTTACAAGACAGAAGCGGCGGCTTTGCACGGAGCCCTGGCGGTTTGGGTTTGGTGTGGCCGGGCCGCGCCCGCCCCGCCGGGGCTCCCTCCCCAAAGAACCCCCGGGCCCCGCTCTCCTGCGGGAATGTGGCTGCAAAAACCGACCCGCGGGATAAAAACAGGGGATAAAAATATGGGATAAAAAACGTGATAAAAACGCGGGATAAAAAGATGGGATAGAAATACGGGGGAAAAGTACGGAAACCATATGGGATAAAAATACGGGACAAAAATATGGGATTAAAAAACAGGATAAAAAAAAGGGGATAAAAATATGGGATAAAAATATGGGATAAAAAAGCGGGATAAAAAATATGGGATAAAAAGACGGGATAAATCCAGAGGTGCCCACTGGTGCTGAGGCAGGGCTGTGCCGGGGGTGCTTGGTTCAGGCTGGGCTGTTTGGGGGTTTGGTTTTCCTCCTCTCCCTGGCTGGAGGCCCTGCCCTGGCTCAGGTGTGGCTGTCCCAGGTGTGGCTCTGTCCCAGGTGTGTCCAGGCATGGCTGTCCCATCTGTGGCTGTCCCAGGTGTGTCCCAGCTGTGGCTCTGTCCCAGGTGTGTCCCAGCTGTGGCTCTGTCCCAGGTGTGTCCCAGGCGTGGCTCTGTCCCAGGTGTGGCTTTGTCACAGGTGTGTCCCAGGTGTGGCTCTGTCCCAGGTGTGGCTCTCACAGGTGGCTCTGTCCCAGCTGTGGCTGTCCCAGGTGTGTCCCAGGTGTGGCTCTGTCACAGGTGTGTCCCAGCTGTGGTTGTCCCAGGTGTGTCCCAGGTGTGGCTCTGTCACAGGTGTGTCCCAGGTGTGGCTCTGTCACAGGTGTGTCCCAGGTGTGGCTCTGTCCCAGGCTCTCCTGTCACACCAGGTGTTGTCCTTGGTTCCCAGCACTCCCAGGATGTGCCTCCCCTTGCTGAGCAGAATTCCCCTCCGGCCCTGATGGGCTCAGGTGTCATTTCCCCGGAATTGCTGTAGGATCACTGGAACTTGCAGCCCTAATTCCCATTTTCCCTGCCTGGCTCATCCATCAGCAGCTCCTTTCACGCCCTGGCTGGGTGCACAAATCCTGCTCTTTTATTTTGGGATAACCCCTGAGGAACTACAGCTGAGCTGGCACTGGGGGAGCAGAGGCCGGAGCAGTTTGCAATCCATGTTCTCCTGGGAAGTGGGAGGCTCATCCCTGGCTGAGGGCGTGTGGCTCTTGTTTTGGGGCTGAGCATTTACCCCTCCACATGTGGGACCAGCTCCTTTCTGTCTGTGCCTCTCTGGATGTCCTTCCCTTGTCTGGATATCCTTACCCAGACTCTGTCTGGATATCCTTATCCTATCTGGATATCCTTATCCTTTCTGGATATCCTTATCCATACACCCTCTGGATATCCTTATCCTATCTGGATATCCTTATCCTATCTGGATGTCCTTATCCATACACTGTCTGGATATCCTTATCCTATCTGGATATCCTTATCCATACTCACTCTGGATATCCTTATTGCATCTGGATATCCTTATCCTATCTGGATGCCATTATCCTATCTGGATATCCTTATCCATACTCACTCTGGATATCCTAATCCTCTCTGGATATCCTAATCCTATCTGGATATCCTTACCCATACCCTGTCTAGGCATCCTAGTCCTATCTGGGTATCCTTATCCATACCCTATTTAGATATCCTTATCCTATCTGGATGTCCTAATCCTCTCTGGATATCCTAATCCTATCTGGGTATCCTTCTCCTATCTGGGTATCCTTCTCCTATCTGGGTATCCTTCTCCTGTCTGGTTATCCTCATCGTATGTGGGTATCCTCCAATCTGGGTATCCTTATCCTTCCCCAGCTCTGCACATCTGGGGCTGTGAACCTCCAGGAAATCCCTCGCTGGCATTTTCCCAGCTGCAGCCACCAGCCAGGACCTTGAGCAGGGGCACATTTCCCTTTCAGTGCCTGCTGGAATTTTGGTTCCTGAGGGAAAAGGGCCAGGATTTGATGTTCAGCTTATCAGGACTTGCCTGATGAGCTGAACCTTTAAAAAAAAAGAATTAAAAATTCAATTCCCTTCCCCCAGGGCGAAGACGAACAAACCCTGACTAAAATGAGTTAAAATATCATTTTAGAAGTTGTGTCATTTCCCGTAGACCCGTAAATGGCTTCTCACAGGTGTTGTAAAAGCCTGGGAGCCTCCTGCTGGGTGGAGCTTGGATTTGGATGCAGCTGGAGGGAGGCAGGAGTGTCTCCGAGGGGACATCGCTGCCCCGTGACCGGGTGTGACATCAGAGCAGCAGCTTGGGCTCTGGGCCAGCTCCCACGGCGTTCCACGAGCTTCAGGGCTGCCAGACATCCGTGTAAGCTGAGATTCCCTGGATTCCAGGCCGCAGCTCCGATGGGAAGCACGGGGATGCTGCCCTTCCTGAATTCCAGTGGGAGAATCCCTCTGTCACCTGCCCCTCCCATGGCTGCATTTCACAGACTCTTCATTATCTCCTAAAATTCGCGTTTGGCCATCCAGCTGCCAGGACAAAACTTGAATTTTTCACTTTTATAATCTGTCCTGTGGGTTTTTTAAGCCCTCCCGCAGAGCCGGCCTAAGGCCAGCCCTGCTCAGTTGAAAAGTCTCAGTGACATCCTTCAGGTTATTAATTAATGGCGTAATTAACGATGAAATAAACACAGCTCATCCCCAGTGCTCAGGGACACAGCTGATTCTCCAGCAGATTTCTCAGAAATCCCTGGAAGTGTTTGGTGCTCGCACATGGAGGAATTCCCAGCAAGGGGAGCAGAGAGTAGCTCATGGGGAATTAGGGATGAGGAGAATCTGGGAGAGGAGCCCCAAAAACTCAGCCCAGCTGTGGGTTGAGCCTCTTTGTTGATGTCGAGGAGTTTGAGGGATTCCCTGAGGAGATAATCAGCCAGGACACTGGGAAGGGAGGCTGGGGATGGGAGGAGAAGCCCTGGGGAACGAGGGGAAGGGAGGCTGGGGATGGGAGGAGAAGCCCTGGGGAACGAGGGGAAGGTGTGGCATTCGCATTTTCTGAAAAAAATTCCTTCACCCAGGGTTTTTCTCCTGGGAAGCCAAAAGGCAGCGAGAGAGGCCTCAGAGAAAAGGAAAACAATTCTGATCTCATTTGCTTCTCCTGTGCTGTGCTCGTGTGGAATGTGTTTGGGGATTGTTCACCCACAGGTGATTGTTCCATTGGGTTCTGCTGGGAGTTGTTTTCACTCTTTGGCCACTCAGGGCCAAGCTGTGTCAGACTCTGGAGAGAGTCACGAGTTTCATTATTCTCTTTTTAGCCTTCTGTGAGTATCCTCTCTGTATTCTTTAGTGTAGTATAGTATTCTTTAATATAATGTTGTATAATAAGGTAATAAATGATCCTTCTGAGAACATGGAGTCAGATTCATCATTCTCTTCCCTTCATGGGGGCACCCTTGTTTAGAGTAGGAAGGGAGGCTGGGGATGGGAGGAGAAGCCCTGGGGAATGAGGGGAAGGGAGGCTGGGGATGGGAGGAGAAGCCCTGGGGAATCTCGGCTGCTGTTGGACAAAATTCCGGATTCCCGGGTCAGGGAGATGAATTCTAATGAGGATAAATGTGACGAGCAGCGATTACGGGGAGGAGAGCGGAGCAATTTCCTCACCCAGAGGAGATTAAGGGCCCATCACCTCGGCCTAATGAGGGCCAGCCCCGGCTTGGAGCTCCCAGGGAATGGATAATGACGGAGCTGGATCTGGGATTTGCCAAATCCGCCGTAAAAATCCTCAAACCGACACGAAACACAAACAATTACTGATGACTTCAGAGCCGCTGGGAGCCCCGAGCGGGGCCTGCAGTGGGAGGGTCCTGGGGCTCGGAGTCCCCACAGCTGCTGGGAGTGTGTTTGGAGAAGGAGGCTGCTTTTCCATTGGGATGTCTTTAATCAGGATCTTAATTCTGGAGTTTTCTCAGCACATTTGCTCCTGAATTTCAGCGGAGAGCTGTGTGGGCTTTGCCTCCTCAGCCCTGGCTGCAAGGACCAAGCTGTGCCTGGCAGAAATCATTAAACACAGACCAGGAGCTGCTACCTGATGATGTGTGGCCGTTTCTTTATTTCGTATTTGGAACTTCCTCGTTGGGGTTTCCTTCCTGGATGGGTGGGAGTGGGGGCTGCTGCTCTGGTCAGTTCTTTGCTCTCCCCCAAACTTTGCCAAACCCAGGAGAGGTGCAAACCTTCCCTGTGCCAGCCATGGAGGCCCTGGGGCAGTGGGAGAAGGGAATGTCCAGAGTGAATAATTAAATGTGGGATTTGGTGCTGATTTTCTTTGTTTGCCTCGGGAATAATGTTGAGATCCCTTCCAGCCTCTGCTCTGAGCTCTGACATCCAGGAGCCTCTGGGTGTGCCAAATCCATGTGGCTCCTGTAGGAAACCTTGGAAATGCTCCTGTCCCATCCTGGGGTCTTGGAAGGGATTTGTCCCCGCTGTGCCCTCCTTGCCACTGCTGCAGGAATCATGGAATATTTGGGTTGGAAGGACCTGAAAACCCACCCAGTGCCACCCCCAGGGACACCTCCCACTGTCCCAGGCTGGCCTTGGGCACTGCCAGGGATCCAGGGGCAGCCCCAGCTGCTCTGGCAATTCTAGCCCAGCCCCTCCCCACCCTTCCAGGGAACAATTCATTGCCAATATCCCATTATTCCTTCCCAATATCCCATCTGAACCCCTCCTCTTCTAATTTAAAACCATCCCCCTTGTCCTGTCACTCTCTGCCCACAAAAAAAGTCTCTCTGCCTCTTTTTAATCTGCTCCCTTTGAGTCCTGCTTAAATCCAAACTGAGCTCAGCTCCTTCACTTTTTCACCACTTGCATTTTAAAAAACAATTTTAAATTAAAAATAAATTTAATTAGTGTAAGAATTGTTTGGGTTTTTTTTTGAAAAATGAGAGAAGATGCAACACTTGGAGAGTTTGGGAATGCTGGACCACGAGCTGGATGCTGGAGCCTCTCCCTTCTTCTCTCCCAGCCTGAAGAACCCCGTTCTCCGTTCAATATCAGGGATTTAGGGATGCCAAACACACACAATTCCTGATTCTCTGTGCTGCCGGCAGCTCCGGGCGAGCCTCAATTCCTCCCTCGTTATCAGGGCGGAGATCAAAGCGCGTCATTTAAAGAACAAATGCAGTAAATACCTGGAATTGATGCTCTGACTCTTTTTGGGACGGGGGATTGTTGCAACAAGCTTGAGCTAATCCCGGGATTTGGCACCAGGAGCTGCAGGTGCCATTACCTGAGGAGTGAGGAATTGCAGGATCCAGCCTGTTTCTGTCAGGAATTCCTGCTCCCCCACCTCAGATCAGGGAATATCCTCAGGATTCTGTGCTGACTCAGGGCTCTTTTCATCTTCCTTACTGTGATTTATTTTGATTTTGTTTTATGACTGATTTATTTTTTCCTGCTGCGGGTTTATTTTTAGCATCTGGTCAAAAGTTGAACACCTTGAAAAGGAAAAGCTGGGGAAGAAGCTGATTCCTCTGGTTTTATAAAGGCATTTCTGTCACTCAGGACAACTTTGCTCCAAGAAAATTGTCCCTGAAAAGTCACTTTGTCCTTTTCATTCAGCCTGGAACTGTGAGCAGAGCATGAGGAGCCCTCTGTGAACTTTATCCCATCAAATCTGCCTTGGTTTGAACAGCCAGGTGTCTGCTGAGGAAGGCAGGAGCCTCCCCTGAAATGGAAAATGCAAACCCCCTCCCTATGAATTATTATACTTTTGACATTAAGAGGCTCTCAGGCAAAGATATGGGAATAGGAATAACAGTTCTGTACTAGGGAAATTAAAAGTACAAATGCAACAGTACAAAGAAAGCCCTGCCAGAGTCAGAGCAGGCCCTGGCACGCTGTGGCTCAGGCTGGTGGCAGCAGTGCCATTCCATGGTGGCTCAGCCCTCCTGCAGTGCCAGCTGTGCTTCTGCTGGAGCAGGGATCCTGCACAAGGCTGGAGTTTTCCTCTGCAGCTCCAGGGCTGCTGGAGATGGGCCTGCTCTTGCTCTGGCAATGCAGGGCAGGAGAAAGCTGCTCCTCTGGGAATGCAGGGGGCAAAGGCTGCTGTGCTGCTGCCAGGCTCAAATTGGATCCAGGGAGGAATGCTTGGCTCCTGCCCTGGGCGCAGCATCTCCCCATGGGATGATGGAATTGGATCAGCCCTGCAGGGACACTCAGTGGCCATGAGCAGCAGAGATCTCCTGCAGGGAGGATTGGCTGTGGCAGAGAGAAAGAAAACTGCCCCGTGAGCAGCAGAGAACTGCCCCAGCTCTGACAGGTGGGGGTAGAGCACACAGCCCCAGCCTCAGACACCATCCAACAGCAAAATTTTTATTTTCCCTGGTTTAAGAGTTGCAGTTTTAGTTCACATTAAGCAGTGCAGCGCCAAATAAGAGATGGATACAGCCAGGGTGGATTCAGAGATGCAGCAGCCATTAATAAAATTTAATTTCTTTGCTGTTGTAATATCCTGAAATCCTGTGCCCTGTCTGTAAATTACGAGTTGATTAATTTAGACCTGTTAATGAAATAGTGCAGGGTAAAGGCTGCCCTGAGGAGAGAAATGACCACACAGAAATGGTTTTTTGGATCTTGTGAGTAATTTAAAGGCATTTTTTGCCCTTAAAATCTTCAGCGATGCTGCAACCCTGATGTTTTAATTAGCTTGGAACAGTTTGACTCAGATATGGTGGGGTTGGTTGTCAGGATGTCTCCACAAGGACTTTTTTTATCTTTTTTCAATGGTTTCTGAATTTAAAATTTATATTCTTTGCCTGTGTTCTTCACCCTGCAGGGTGCAGGAACAGAAACTTCTCCTTCATCATCTGCAGCAGGGTCAGGATTGGACTGGATGATCCTTGTGGGTCCCTCCAAAATCAGTTCATTCTGTGATTTTCCAAGAGTTTGAATTACCTGGTTTGGGGTTTTCTGTGCCAGCTGCTGGGAGAACTTTTATGTGTCTTGATGGACCACAAAACCACTTCTTTGTCAAAAAAAAAAAGTGACGATTTTCAGTATTTCACTTTTCTTTTTCCTTAAGGAATAAAACCCGAAAACCTGGACATAATTGACACCCTCAGCCTTTAGGGACTGCCAGGCTGTGACTGCTCACTTTTCCTTTTCCAGATGGATTTGGAGGCTGGAAGAGAAACACTCCCCCCTTTTCCACCTTCCCCGTGCAGCAGATGGGGAAAAGGTGAAAAGCCATGAGCTCTGCTGTGGCTGCCCTCCCGAGAGCAGCCATTTGACTGCTGCTTCTCCCAAATTCTCCAGCAGGAAAAAGTCACAAATCCTGCAGATTTCCCAGCCCCAGGAGCAGCTGGCTCAAAGTCGGACAGGTGGGGCTGGGAGGAGAGGAGAGGGTTGGGGAGGATTTGTCCTTTGCTGGATCCAGGCTCTCCCTGCCTGACCAAATACCAGGAATTCCCAGCAGTGCCCTGACATAAAAATAAAAAATCATATCAGGAGTGGATTCCAGTGGGAAAAAGGCCTCTCTGAGTTCATTCCAGGCAGGTGTGTCCTTGGAAGTCAGAAATCTGGAGTTTCTCTCTGGCTCCAATCAAAGCAGGATGGGGGAAAAAAGCTCCACATGCAAGGGAGAGTCTGGGGGTGTCCTGTGGGTCACCCTGTGTCTCGGTTTGAACAGCCAGGTGTCTGCTAAGGAAGGCAGGAGCCTCCCCTGAAATGGAAAATGCAAACCCCCTCCCTCTGAATTGTTATAAATTTGAAATTAAGAGGCTCTCAGGCAAACATGGGAACAGGAATAACAGTTCTGTACTAGGGAAGAAAATAAAAAGATAAAATAAACAATGCGGTGAACTAAAACAGCACTGGCAGGGTCAGAACACAGCCTGGCACGCTGTGGGTCAGGGTGCTGCAGCAGTGCCATTGGAATGGTGGCTCAGCCCTCCTGGAGTGTCAGGGGTGGCTCTGCTGGAGCAGGGATCCTGCAGAAAGGTGGAGTCTTCCTCTGAAGCTCCAGGGGCAGAGGCAGCTGCTGCTCCTCTGGGAATCCAGTGGAGAGGCCGTGCTGGTGTTCCAGAAGCTCCAGATTATATCCGGGTAGGAATGCTTGGCTCCTCCCTCTGGGCTCACCTCTCCCAGTGGGATGCTGCAGTTCTCATCAGCCCTGCAGGGACATTCAATGGCCTCTTATCAGCAGGGGTCTCGCTGAGGGAGGAGTGGGTGTGGGAGAGATAAGGAGAACTGCCCACTGGACAGGAGACAGCTGCCACACACATGGCAAACAGAATACAATTTGCTTGGCAGTGCAGGACACCCTGCCAGGGGGCATCACCCCCATCTCCACTGCCAAATCCCAGAGGGGCACAAAGCCCTGGAGTTCCAGAGTGCTTTGGGTTGGATGGGAACTTAAAACCATCCCACTGCCCCCGTGCCATGGCAGGGACACCACCCACTGTCCCAGGTGCTCCAGCCTGGCCTTGGGCACTGCCAGTGATCCAGGGGCAGCCCCAGCTGCTCTGGCAATTCCAGCCCAGCCCCTCCCAGGGAACAATTCCGTGATCTGCCTTAACGTTGTTGGCTGGAGCAGCGCTTGGAGTCCAGAAGGGAATGGTGGATGATGGAACATTCATTGCTTCCCCCTCGTCCTCCTCCTCCCCCAGTTCTCCTCTTACAGGTGGGCACAGCCAGGCTCTGTCACCTCTGTGGGTGTCACCAGCACTGCTGACTTTGGAGACATCCCAGCCTCTCCAAAACATTGAATTTTGGGGGAATATCCCTGTTTTTCCAGCCAAGATCCCAAATTGTGCCTGACCTGCTCAGTAAAAGAGCCATGGAGGAGATCTGGGCTGGGGTTTAGTCATGGAAATGAACCCTGGTCCCAAATAACTGTGATCCCAAATAACTGTGATGCCAAATAACTGTGTTCCCAAATAACTGTGATCCCAAATAACTGTGATCCCAAATAACTGTGATCCCAAGGCTCTGGCTCTGCCCATGCCCTAATCCCAGATTTCCCCAGGATTTGGCATTTTCACCTCAAAACTCTTCCAGATGAGCCCAAACAGCTGCATCTGTGCTTTGAGGTGGATATTTTTCACTTCGGTTTAGAGACTTAATTTGAAAACAAATATTTCTGAGGAGTTTTTTTATAAATTCTTGTGTTCCTCCAGTATCTTCAACAGCACCAGGCTGCTCCTGAATCCTTTTCCACCCAAAATTGGCTTTAGATCTTGCAAAAACCATCCAGATTGTTCAAAAATCTCTGCAATTCCAGCTGATTAAACACATCCTGGCGTGTTTCCAGGCTGTGCAATCAGTTTGTCCAAGAGGACAGACAAGTCTGGATGGTGAGTGGTTTTTAGAGTTTAAACCATGGTGAAAATATTTAAAAAGGAATAAAAATGAAGCAATGCCCCCCCAGAGCTGGGCTGTGACCCATCCTGGGGTCTGGCAAGGTCGGAGCTCCCAGACGGGAGAACTTTTCAAAGGAGCACACATGGATCCCACCTCTTTTTTTTTGGGATTAATATTTCCTGAGTGCTTTTCCTTTCAAGTGGTTCTGTTTGCAGCGGGGCCTTGTTCAAATTAAAGAGGCTTCCCGAGCCTTTCAACCCAGCAGGTGTCCAAAGGGGGGGAAAATTCCCTTTGAAGAATCCCAGGGTTCCAAAAAAAAAGGGGGGGGGGGAAGAGTCCCAGAAAAAAAAAAAAAAGGAAAAAAAAAAAAGAAAGAAAAGGAAAAAGAAAAACTAAAATAAGGGTAAAAAAGGAAAGGGAAGAGCAGCAAATGGTGGCTGGTGGGGTGTGAGGGAGCTCAGGCAGGCTGGGAATTCATATTTTCCAGGAAAAGAGGGATTTTCAGGCAGATTTGGGAAAGTTTGTGGGATCTGGGTTCATCTCCGTGGTGCCGCCAGGGATTTTGGGGTGCCTGTGGTGTTGGAATGGGAGAGAGGATGGAGAGCAGATGGGAAGAGGAGGTGGCACATGGAGTGGGGACAGCTGGCAGGGCTGGTGTCCTGGGAAGGGAGGGAAAATGGGCAAAAATCCCTAAAAAAGGGTGTTTGGTTTTGATAGAAATGTGATTTCATGTCCCTTGGACACAGAGTGGCCTGCATGGGGCTGGTTGGGATAAGATGTGGGGGGGATTTGGGGGTGAAATTCAGGGGTTTGGGGGATGGAATTAAAGGGTTGTTTGATGGAACACAGTGATTTTGGGATGGAACACTGAATTTGGGATGAAATGCAGTGATTTTGTGATGGAACAATGATATTTTGATGGAACACGTAATTTGGGACGAAATGCAGTGATTTCGTGATGGAACACAGTGATTTTGGGGTGGAACACTGCATTTGGGATGAAATGCAATGGTTTTGGGATGGATCATGGTGATTTTGTGATGGGACAGTGATTTCCTGATGAAATGCAGGGATTTGGGGATGAAATGTGATTTTTTGAGTAAACGTGGTGATTTTGTGACTAAATGCAGTGATTTGGGGGTAACACAAAGTCATTTTGGGATGGAACACAGTGATTTTGGGATGAAATGCAGTGATTTTGTGATGGATCACAGTGATTTTGGGGCGGAACACATGATTTGGGATGAAATGCAAAGTCATTTTGGGATGAAATGCAGTGATTTTGTGGTGGAACACATGATTTGGGATGAAATGCAATGGCTTTGGGATGAAATGCTGGGATTTTGTGATGGATCACGGTGATTTTGTGATGGAACAGTGATTTCCTGATGAAATGCAGGGATTTTGGGATGAAATGCAGGGATTTGGGGATGAAATGTGGTGATTTTTTGAGTAAACGTGGTGATTTTGTGAGTAAAGGCAGCGATTTGGGGATGGCACAAAGTCATTTTGGGATGGAACACAGTGAATTTGGGGTGAAATGCAGTGATTGTGTCATGGAACAGTAATTTTGGGATGAGATGCTGGGATTTTGTGATGAAATCCAGGGATTCCCAGATGGAACACACTGCTTTTGTGATGAAATGCAATGATTTGGGATGGATCACGGTGATTTTGGCATGAAACAGTGATTTGGGATGAAATTTAGTGATTTTAGGATGAAATGAGGGATTTCCTGATGAAACGCAGGGGCTTTGGGATGGAACTCAGTGGTTTGGGGAGGAAAATGCAGGGATTTGGGGACAAAATACAGAGATTTTGGGATGACATGCAGGGATTTTGGGACAAAATAGAGGGATTTTGTGATGAAATGCAGGATTTTGGGATGATATGCAGGGATTTGGGATGAAATGCAGGGATTTGGGGATGCCATGCTGGGATTTCTGGGAAAAATGCAGGGATTTTGGGACGAGATGCAGAGATTTTGAGATGACATGCAGGGATTTTTGAATGAAATGCAGGAATTTGGGATGAAATGCAGGAATTTGGGATGACATGTAGGGATTTTGGGACAAAATGCAGGATTTTGGGATGAAGTGCATGAATTTGGGACGACGTGCAGGATTTTGGGATGACATGCAGGGATTTTGGGATGACATGCATCCATCTCCCTCTCACACTGACCTGACTTT